>NC_142956.1:4167682-4212682 GCF_046866305.1 Octopus bimaculoides
ACAAACCATATCATTGCGATATCTGTGGTAAATCATTCTCTGAAAGTACTACCTTAACAAAACACAAACGTATTCATACAGGAGAGAAGCCATATCACGGTGATATCTGTGGTAAAACATTCTCTCAAAATTATATCTTGAAGTCACACAAACGTATTCATACAGGAGAGAAGCCATATCATTGTGATATCTGTGGTAAATCATTCTCTCAAAGTAGTCAAATTACTACACACAAACGTATTCATACTGGAGAGAAGCCATATCATTGTGATGTCTGTGGTAAATCTTTCTCTGAAAACAACAAATTAACAAAACACAAATGTATTCATACAGGAGAGAAGCCATATCATTGTGATATCTGTGGTAAATCATTCTCTCAAAATCGTGCCTTATGTCACAGAAGCATGTTCATACAGAGAAGAAAGCAAAAGTGTAGATTTTATAATTTCTTGTTCGCTATATTTTCATATTCCAGTGGTTTATGCAATGGAAATTATGACTTCCTGCTCCTTTCTTCACCACTCATGCATTTACTTTCCATGATGTAAGGACCTCTATATCTAATTTCCTCCTCCTGATAACCCTACACATTATTCCTTCTTGAATATTGCATCCTGTAATTACAGCATATTTATTGTTTATTGTCTCTTAAATGCTGGTGATTTGAAAAAAATTCAGTAAAAAATAATTCATTTCAAAAGCAGGGTCCTGGCGCCGAAAGAACGATCCTGGGGCTGCTAGAACGTGTCTAGGGCAGAAAGAACGTGCCTGGGACCGCAAGAAGCTGCCTGGGGCCGCAGGTACATGCCCGGGGCCGTAAGTACGTGCCTGTGACCACAAGAACGTGTTCGAGACAATAATTACGTGCCCGCATTCGCAAGAATATGCCCGGCGCCGGAAAAACGTTCCCGAATCCGCAAGAACGTGTCCGGCGCTGCAACAACGTGACAGGGGACGAAATAACGTGCCTGGAACCGCAAAAACGTGCCCAGGTCTGCAAGAATGTGCCTGAGGCCACAAGAACGTAAGCACGTACCCGGCGTTGCAAGCACGTGCCCAGGGCGACAAGAACGTGCCTGGCGCCGAAAGAACGTACCTTGGGCCGCAAGAACGTGTCTAGGGCCGTAAGAATGTGCCTGGCTCCTCAAGTACGTGCCTGGAGCCGTATGTACGTGCCTGGGGCCACACGTACGTGGTTGGGGACGAAAGACGGGCTCGGGAACATAATCATGTGCCAGGCACAGCGAGTACTTGCGCGGCGCCGCAACAACGTGCCCTGCATCGCAACAACGTGCCCAGCTCAGTAACAACGTGCCCAGCTCCGCAACAACGTGTCCGGTACCAAAGGAACGTGCACAGCGCCACAAGAACGTGCCTGGAACCGAAAGAACGTGCCCAGGGCTGCAGAACGTACCTGGGGCCGCAAGAACGTTTCCGGCATCGGAAGCACGTGCCCAGCGCCGCAAAAACGTTCCCGAAACCGAACGAACCTGCCCGGCGTTGCAAGAACGTGTCTGGGGCCGCAATAACGTGCCTGGGACCACGAAAAGCTGCCTGGCGTGCAACAAGTTGCCCGGGGCAGTAAGTATACGCCTGGGGCCGCAAGTACATGCCCGGGGCCGGAGCTGCAGAACGAGCCCGGCGCCGCAATAACGTGACTAGGGACGCTATAACGTGCCGGGAACCGCAAGAAACTGCCAAGGGCTGCAAGACGTTGCCTGGCACCGCAAGAACGTGACTGGAACCACAAGAACGTGCCTGGCGTCGAAAGAACGGACCTTGGGCCGCAAGAACGTGTCTAGGGCCGTAAGAAGGTGCCAGGCTCCTCAAGTATATGCCTGGGGTCACACGTACGTGCTTGGGGACGAAAGAACGAGCCTGGGGCCGTAAGTACGTGACTGCGGCGGCAAAAACGAGCTCGGGAATGTAAGTATATGCCCGGCACAGTGAGAACGTGTGCGGCGCCGCAACAACGAGTCCGGGGCAGTAACTACGCACCTGGGGCCGCAAGTACATGCCCGGGGCCGTAAGTACGTGCCTGTAGCCACAAGAACGCGACCGGGACAATAATTACGTGGCCCCAGGCACATTGTTGCAGCCCTGGGCACGTTTTTGCGGTTCCAGGCACGTTATTTCGTCCCCAGTCACATTGTTGCGGCGCCGCACACGTTCTCGCTGTGCCGGGCACATACTTACGTCCCCGAGTCCGTTTTTGCCGCCGCAGTCACGTACTTACGGCCCCAGGCTCGTTCTTTCGTCCCCAAGCACGTACGTGTAACCCCAGGCACGTACATACGGCTACAGGCATGTACTTGAGGAGCCAGGCACCTTCTTACGGCCCCAGGTCCGTTCTTTCGCCGCCAGGCACGTTATTGCTGCCCCAGTCACGTTCTTGTGGCGCCAGGCAACGTCTTGCAGCCTTTGGCAGTTTCTTGCGGTTCCAGGCACGTTATAGTGCTTGGAACCCCAGTCCCCAGTCACGTTTGTGCGGTGCCGGAGTCGTTCTTGCGGCGCCGGGCGCGTTCTGTAGCTCTGGGCACGTCATTGCAGTTCCAGGCAGGTGCTTGCGGCGTCGGGCACGTAGTACGTGCCCCGGTCTCGTTCTTGTGGACCCAGGCACGTACTTACGGCCCCTGGCATGTACTTGCGGCCCCAGGCACGTACTTATTGCCCCGGGCAACTTGTTGCACGCCAGGCATCTTTTTGTGGTCCCAGGCACGTTCTTGCGGCGCTGGGCACGTTCTTGTGGCGCTGTGCACGTTGTTGCGGAGCTGTGCACGTTGTTGGGGAGCTGGTCACGTTGTTGCGGATCTCGGCACGTTGTTGCGGAGCCGCAGGCGTTCTCGCTGTGCCGGGCACATACTTGCGTTCCCGAGCCCGTTTTTACTGCCCCAGTCACGTACTTACGGCCCCAGGCTCGTTCTTTCGTCTCCAAGCACGTACGTGTGGCCCCAGACACGTACATACGGCTCCAGGCACGTACTTGAGGAGCCAGGCACGTTCTTGCTGCCCTGGGCACGTTGTTGTGGTTCCAGGACACGTTTGTCCGGCACTGGGCATATTCTTGCGAATGCGGGCACGTAATTATTGTTCCGATGGCGTTCTTGTGGCCACAGACACGTACTTACGGCACCGGGCGCGTAGTTACTGCCCCGGGTTCGTTGTTGCGACGCTGCACACGTTCTCCGCAACAACGTGCGCAGCTCCGCAACAACGCTCCCAGCTCCGCAACAAAGTGCCCGGTGCCAAAGGAACGTGCCCAGCTCCGCAAGAACGTGCACAGCTCCACAAGAACGTGCCTGAAACTGCAAGAACGTGCCCTGCGCCGAAAGAACATGTCCGGCGCCGCAGAAACGTTCCCGAAGCCGCAAGAACGTGACTGGTGACGCATTAACGCACCTGGGACCGCGAGAACGTGCCTAGGACTGCAAAAACTTGCCTGGGGCCGCAAGAACGTACCTGGCGTCGCAAGAACGTGCCCGGCACCGCAAGCACATGCACAGCGCCGAAAGAATGTGTCCGACGCCGCAAAAACGTTCACGAAGCCGCAAGAACGTGTCTGGCGCCGCAAAAACGTTCACGGAGCCGCAAGAACTTGACTGGGGACGAAATAACGTGCCTGGCTCCTCAAGTACGTGCCTGGAGCCGTATGTACGTGCCTGGGGCCACACGTACGTGTCCGGCATCAGAAGCACGTGTCCAGCGCCGCAAAAACGTTCCCGAAGCCACAAGAACCTGCCTGGCGCCGCAAGAACGTGACTGGGGACGCAATAACGTGCCTGGCGCCGAAAGAACAAGCCTTGGGCCGCTAGAACGTGCCTAGGGCCGCAAGAACGTGCATGGGACCACAAAAAGCTGCCTGGCGTGCAATAAGTTGCCCGGGGCCGTAAGTACGTGCCTGGGTCCACAAGAACGAAACCTGTGCACGTTCTTACGTGCCCGGCGCCGCAAGCACGTGCTTGGAACTGCAAGAACGTGCCCAGAGCTGCAGAAGGTGCCCGGCGCCGCAAGAAGGACACCGGCGGCGCAAGAACGTGACTGGGGACGCTATAACGTGCCGGGAACCGCAAGAAGCTGCCAAGGGCTGCAAAACATTGCCTGGCACCGTAAGAACGTGACTGGAACCACAACAACGTGCCTGGGGCCGTAAGAACGTGTCTAGGGTCGTAAGAATGTGCCTGGCTCCTCAAATACAAGCCTGTAGCCGTATGTACGTGCCTGGGGTCACACGTACGTGCTTGGGGGCGAAAGAACGAGCCTTGGGCCGTAAGTACGTGACTGCGGCGGCAAAAACGGGCTCGGGGACGTAAGCATGTGCCCGGCACAGCGAGAACGTGTGCGGAGACGCAACAACGAGCCCCCGGCAGTAACTACGCGCCTGGGGCCGCAAGTACATGCCAGGGTCCGTAAGTACGTGCCTGTGGCCACAAGAACGCGACCGGGACAATAATTACGTGCCCGCATGCGCAAGAATATGCCCAGCGCCGGAAAAACGTGTCCGGCGCCGCAAAAACGTTCCGGAACCCGCAAAAACGTGTCCAGGACTGCAACAATGTGCCTGGGGCCACAAGTACGTGCTTGGGGACGAAAGAACGAGCCTAGGGCCGTAAGTACGTGACTAAGGAGGTAAAAATGTGCTCGGGAACAGCGAGCATTCGCAAGAATATGCCCAGCGCCGGAAAAACGTGTCCGGCGCCGAAATAACGTGGCTGGAACCGCAAAAACGTGTCCAGAGCTGCAAGAATTTGCTTGGGGCCACAAGAACGTAGCTGGCGTCGCAAGAGCTTGCCCGGCGTCGCAAACACGTGCCCGGCGCCGAAAGAACTTGACTGGGGACGCAATAACGTGCCTGGAACCACAAGAACGTGCCCAGGGCGGCAAGAACGTGCCTGGTGCTGAAAGAACGTGCCTGGGGCCGCAAGAACGTGTCTAGGGCCGTAAGAACGTGCCTGGCTCCTCAAGTACGTGCCTGGAGCCGTATGTACGTTCCTGGGGTCGCACGTACGTGCTTGGGGACGAAAGAACGGGCCTGGGGCCGTACGTACGAGACTGGGGGTGCAAAAACGTGCTCGGGAACGTAAGTATGTGCCCGGCACAGCGAGAACGTGTGCGGTGCCGCAACAACGTGCCCAACTCCTCAACAACGTGCCCAGCTCCGCAAAAACGTGCCCAGCTCCGAAACAACGTGCCCGGCGCCAAAGGAAAGTGCCCAACTCCGCAAGAACGTGCACAGCGCCGCAAGAACGTGCCTGGAACCGCAAGAACGTGCCTGGGGCCGCAAGAACGTGTCCGGCATCAGAAGCACGTGCCCGGCGCCGCAAAAACGTTCCCGAAACCGCAAGAACGTGACTGGTGATGCATTAACGCACCTGGAACGGCAAGAACGTGCCCAGGACCGCAAAAACTTACCTGGCGCCGCAAGAATGTGCCCGTCACCGCAAGCACATGCACAGCGTCGAAAGAATGTGTCCGGCGCCGCAAAAACGTGACTTGGGATGAAATAACGTGCCTGGAACCGCAAAAACGTGCCCAGGGCTGCAAGAATGTGCCAGGGGCCACAAGAACTTAGCTGGCGTCGCAAGATCGTGCCCGGCGTCACAAGCACGTGCCCGGCGACGCAAGCACGTGCCCAGCGCCGAAAGATCTTGACTGGGGACGCAATAACTTGCGCAGGGCTCTAAGACGTTGCCTAGAACCACAAGAACGTGCCTGGCGCCGAAAGAACGGACCTGGAGCCGCAAGAACGTGTCTAGAGCCGTAAGAAGGTGCCTGGCTCCTCAAGTACGTGCCATGAGCCGTATGTACGCGCCTGGGGCCACACGTACGTTCTTGGGGACGAAAGAACGTGCCTGGGGCCGTAAGTACGTGACTGGGGCGGCGAAAACTGGTTCGGGAGCGTAAATATGTGCCCGGCACAGCGAGAACGTGTGCGGTGCCGTAACATCGTGCCCGGCCCCGCAACAACGTGCCTGGCGCCAAAGGAACGTGCCTAGCTCCGCAAGAACGTGCCCACCGCCACAAGAACATTCCTGGAACCGCAATAACGTGCCCAGGGCTGCAGAACGTGCCTGGGGCCGCAAAAACGTGTCCGGCTTCGGAAGGACGTGCCCAGCGTCGAAAGAACGTGTCCGGCGCCGCAAGAACGTGTCCGGCATCGGAAGGACGTGCCCAGCGTCGAAAGAACGTATCCGGTGCCGCAAAAACGTTCCCGAAGCCGCAAGAACCTGCCCGGCGCTGCAAGAACGTGCCTCGGTACGCAAGAAGGTCCTGGCCCCGAAAGAACGATCCTGGGGCCGCTAGAACGTGTCTAGGGCTGCAAGAACGTGCCTGGGACCACAGAAAGCTGCCTGACGCGCAACAAGTTGCCCGGGGCAGTTAGTACGCGCCTGGGGCGGCAAGTACATGCCTGGCCCACAAGAACAAGACCGGGGCACGTACTTACGTTCCCGCATTCGCAAGAACATGCCCGGCGCCGCAAAAACGTTCCCGAAGCCGCAAGAACGACTCCGGCGACGCAAAAACGTGACTGGGGTCGCTATAACGTGCCTAGAACCGCAAGAAACTGCTAAGGGTTGCAAGACGTTGCCTGGTGCCGCAAGAACGTGACTGGGGAGGCAATAACGTGCCTGGAACCACAGGAACGTGCCCAAGGCTGCAAAACGTGCCTGGGGACGCAAGAACGAACCAGGCGTCGCAAGTTCGTGCACGGCACCGAATGCACGTGCCTGGAGCTGCAAGAACGTGCCCGGCGTCCCAAGCACGTGCCCGGCGCCGAAATAACGTATCCGAGAACGTTTTTACGGCGCCGGACACGTTCTTTCGGCGCCGGGCACGTTCTTGCCGCCCCAGGCACGGTCTTTCAGCCCTGGGAGCGTTCTGGCGGTTCCAGGCACGTGCTTTCGGCGCCGTGTATGTTCTTGAGGTGCCGGACACGTTCTTGCGGGGCCGATCACGTTCTTGCGGCGCTGGGCACGTTGCTGTGGCGCTGGGCACGTTCTTGCGTTGCTGGGTACGTTCTTGCGGCGCCAGGCACATACTAACGTCCCCGAATCCGTTTTTGCCGCCCCATTCACGTGCTTACGGTCCCAGGCTCGTTCATGCGGCCCCAAGCACGTACTTATGACTCCAGGCGCGTACATACGGCCCCAGGCACGTACTTGTGGAGCCAGGGATGTTATTGCGGCCCTAGGCACGTTCTTGCGACCCAGGCTCGTTCTTTCGGCGCCAGGCACGTTCTTGGGTCAGTGGGCACGTTCTTGCGGTTCCATCACGTTATTGCGTCCCCATTCACGTTCTTGCGGCTTCGGGAACGTTTTTGCGGGGCCGGACACGTTCTTTCGTCGCCGGGCATATTCTAGCGGCCCCAGGGTCATTCTTTCGGCGCCAGACACCTTCTTGCCGCCCTGGGCACTTTCTTGCGGTTCCAGACACGTTATTGCGTCCCCATTCACGTTCTTTTGGCGCCAGACACGTTCTTGCTGTGCCGGGCATATACTTACGTTCCTGAGCCCGTTTTTGCCACCCCAGTCACGTACTTACGGCCCCAGGCTCGTTGTTTCGTCCCCTAGCACGTACATACGGCCTCAGGCACGTACTTGAGGAGCTAGGTCCGTTTTTACGGCTCTAGACACGTTCTTACATTTTTTTCTTCATATTCGTTCCCAGCAAGTTGTTTTACACCTATCAGACTATTTTTTTTTCACTTTTGTCACCGGGTCAAATGCTTTTTGTTTGACCTTTGAGTCTACTGTTTTCACAAAATTCAATAAATTGTTGGGGATTAAAAGAATCCGTACGACTTATCATCATCCACAGTCTAACGGCATGGTAGAGAGATTTCAAAGACAACCAAAATCTTCATTAAGAACTTACTCTGATTCTAGCAGTTGGTTAGAAGCTTTACCAGTGGTATTGTTAGGAATTATAAGTGCTGTTAAAGAAAATATACAATATTCTCCTGCTGAACTCTTTTACGGAACAACATTAACTCTACCTGGTCAATTTGTTTTCTACTGAGCCAAATTTCGATTATTTTATGTGAAAAAGTAGTTTACCACTGGTTCATCATAGTGCAAAAAACCTAATTAAGATTGAGCAAAAACTGAATTAGTGTTAAAGCATCAAATTGGCCATGAGTGAGTAAAAGTTGACCTTAAGAATATTATTCACACATTGGCATGTGTAACTGATATCAATCTGACGACTGATGTATGTGCTTGAATGTCTGCACAAAACTGTGTTTATGTCTCCTTCCTTCTCTCTTGAGGACTATCGGTGATGCTCCTGGTTAATATCTAAATGTAAATGCTTCACCCAAATGTGTTTTCGTATCATGAAAACTGTTTCTAATGGGAAATTCCTTACATGTCTACATAACACGTAAACCTTTGTAATTGCAAGCAGAAAATGAAACATGTCATGGAGAATAAATAATACCAAAAGCATTTCTATTTTCCTGTTATATATACACATATATACACACAGTATATCCCTTTGTCTCCATTAATATTCACAGGCGTCGTTTACCTGCATTGCACATTGTAACCATGTCTAGGTTCCTTCACATGTACAGACATACTGTACGACCTTTGTGAATGAAGGGCTGTTTGAAGTGGTGTCTTCGGTTTCCAGTTCTCCATAGAACCATCTTAGGTCTGTCTCTTTTGTCGAAAGATTGGGAGATTTATTACTTGACTTGCAACAAATGGAAGTTGGCAGCCGAAAGGGAACCTGACCACAGAAACCTCTGCCCCAACATCCTCGTCTGACCCTTACGGCATTGTAAAGTAGAAGTTCAAAAACAATTGTACATGTGTGTGTGTGTGTGTTTATAGCCAATATTAATTATGACTCCTCACAAATGTAACAAAATTGGTGTCAAGACACATTGTCAGATTAAACATTTTGAAACATAAATTCAAAATTTGTAAGAAATTATTTGTATTAAAAATATCACAGCTGTAAGTTATCTCAAGAACGTAGATATAGATGGAGATATAATGCAGGGAAGCTGTTATCAACAACTGTTGTTTTCATCATCATCATCATCATTTTAATGCCACTTTTTATCAGCTGTTAAGGTACAGCGTTTGGTAAATTCCATAAAAATTTTTTATTTATATACTCTTTACTCTTTTACTTGTTTCAGTCATTTGACTGCGGCCATGCTGGAGCACCGCCTTTAGTCGAGCAAATCGACCCCAGGACTTATTCTTTGTAAGCCTAGTACTTATTCTATCGGTCTCTTTTTGCCAAACCGCTAAGTTACAGGGACATAAACACACCAGCATCGGTTGTCAAGCGAAGTTGGGGGGACAAATACAGACACACAAACACATACACGCATACATATATATATATATATATATATATGACAGGCTTCTTTCAGTTTCCGTCTACCAAATCCACTCACAAGGCTTTGGTCAGCCCGAGGCTATAGTAGAAGACACTTACCCAAGGTGCCACGCAGTGGGAATGAACCCGGAACCATGTGGTTGGTAAGCAAGCTACTTACCACACAGCCACTCCTGCGCCTATATTTATTTTTGTAGGTGAAAATTGAAAGAAGCATAAAATGAAAGAGAGAAGAAATGGACATGGATGCATGTATGTGTTGATGGGGGTGGGGTGCGAGACAGAAAATGTGTGTGAGAGAGAGAGAGAGAGAGAGAGAGAGAAAGAGAGAGAAAGAGAGAGATAGAGAGAGAGATAGAGAGAGAGAGATAGAGATAGAGATAGAGAGAGAGAGAGAGAGAGAGAGAGAGAGAGAGAGGTGTTGCTCTGTGTGCATGAAATATGTTTTTTAAAATTTTCCAAAATTTACTCAAATTAATCAGCATTAATTTCTAAAATGAAACTACCAACAATATTATTTGATGGACGAACTTTCCAATTTATTTGCATAATTTTTCCACAAATAATTCCTGTTGTTTCCGTTGCTGCTGGGAATACAAGTATTTCACCACCAGCTTCAAAATATTCCATTAAGGATTTCATTCTGCCCCTTGAGTGAGTCGGCTTCTCAAGAGATTGCTTCTGTGCACTGAAAGATTCCGACAGCCTTTCAAAACAATTCTATGGGCTTACTGTTATAAAAGGAATGTCTTGGAATCCAAAATGTGTTTTTATTTTCAGACACCAAACAATGGAAGGCATTTGATCGTGGGTCTCTGTTGGTGAAGATAGACCTTGGACTTAATAAGAACAGCAACTACACAGAGATTCATTTTTTGTCTAACAATAGACATTCAAGGGCATTAAAACACTGGGATTCTTCAAGGGCTGCTTTTATTGTTTCCGCTGTACGTTTCTTTGGATCACAACTTGTGAACCATTTGTACAGCATCTGATAGCTCTGTTCCACAATGTCATTACTATTGTCACGCTTGATAATTTCCAGCTCAGAAGTTTTAATGTCCAAGAAAATACCTGCAAAAGATATAAGAAATAATTGCAACAACATTAAAAATAATATGAAAGACGTGTACTGTAGGTTGTTATAATTGTTGTTGTTGGCACTTCCGTCGCTTACGACATCGAGGGTTCCAGTCGATCCAATCAACGGAACAGCCTGCTCGTGAAATTAACGTGCAAGTGGCTGAGCACTCCACAGACACGTGTACCCTTAACGTAGTTCTCGGGGATATTCAGCGTGACACAATGTGACAAGGCTGACCCTTTGAATTACAGGTACAACAGAAACAGGAAGAAAGAGTGAGAGAGAAAGTTGTGGTGAAAGAGTACAGCAGGGTTCGCCACCATCCCCTGCCGGAGCCTCATGGAGCTTTAGGTGTTTTCGCTCAATAAACACTCACAATGCCCGGTCTGGGAATCGAAACCGCGATCCTATGACCGTGAGCCTGCTGCCCTAACCACTGGGCCATTGCACCTCCACGGTTGTTATAAATATAACCAAGAAACTACAACTATTGAGAATTAAAGAAATGGTTAAGAAACATGAAAAATATAAGACATTGTTTTCTATTTCTAAGGATGATGACAAAAATAAGAGAAGTTGAATCATGAGGTTAGTAGCCCACGCTCTTGACCACTACGCCATATGTCCATGTTTTGTTAATTTATCCATTTTATCAGCCATTCTAACCTCAATTTTATTGAATTTCATTTATAGCTTTAATAGAATTACTTCACAGTTAACATTTCAAATGGAAATTAAGAATGGAACCTGTTCTCAGTCATTCTGACAAACAAAAGCTCAGCTGATGGTAACATTCACAGAAACCAATAAGTAATGTTATTTTAGACTCACCAACTTTCCACCATTCACCATTTAACCGATGTGCCACCTTCAGGAGATCTTTCTCCTCCAGTTTTTGAGAATCTGAAATAAATACCTGCATTTTTTACACTTTACAGTAAATTTTTTTTAATGTTTATTAATAACATAATAATAGGCGTAGGAGTGGCTGTGTGGTAAGTAGCTTGCTTACCAACCACATAGTTCCGGGTTCAGTCCCACTGTGTGGCACCTTGGGCAAGTGTCTTCTACTATAGCCTCGGGCCAACCAAAGCCTTGTGAGTGGATTTGGTAGACGGAAACTGAAAGAAGCCTGTCATATATATATATATATATGTATATATATAAAACAATTTGAAAAACCTACACGACTAGGTGAAAAGCGCTTCATTTAATATGTGACATTAATAAAAATCTGTAAATGTACAAACATCCAGGTTTCTGAGTACCTTAATTTTATATATATATATATATATATGCATGTGTGTGTGTATGTTTGTGTGTCTGTCTGTCCCCCAACATCGCTTGACAACTGATGCCGGCGTGTTTATGTCCCCGTAACTTAGTGGTTCGGCAAAAGAGACCGATAGAATAAGTACTGGGCTTCCAAAGAATAAGTCCTGGGGTTGATTTGCTCGACTAAAGGCGGTGCTCCAGCATGGCTGCAGTCAAATGACTGAAACAAGTAAAGGAATAAAGAATAAAACATATTTTATTATTATTATTAGATATTCTTATCACCAAGGTTACCGTTACGGTTTTGCCCAATATTTTTATACGTTTTACAATGGTACCATACAAGAGCTCAATATTCAGAATTACTTTTCAGTTAACCATTCAATTTAAATGTAGGAATGGAACCTGTTCTCAATCATTATGATATGCAAAAAAGATCAGGTAATGGTAAAATTTATAGAAACCAAAGAGGTGTCGTTATTTTATACAAACCAACTGGTTCTGCTTCTGTCTGGACTTCCTTTTCCATGAACTTTGGATTCACTGAAATAAATACTTTGGAGTTTTACACATTGTTGTATGATTACTTTATCTTTATTAACAATCTGTATTTCATTATTTTTGAGTATATAAGCAGTGCAATGACACACTACCTGCAACTTCAATACCAAATATCTGTAGAGTGTCTATTTGTTGTTGTTGTTTTTGTTGGCACTCCGTCGAGGGTTCCACTTGAACCGATCAACGGAACAGCCTGCTCGTGAAATTAATGTGCAAGTGGCTGAGCACTCCACAGACACGTGTACCCTTAACGTAGTTCTCGAGGATATTCAGCCTGACACAGTGTGACAAGGCTGACCCTTTGAATTACAGGTACAACAGAAACGGTTAGAAAGAGTGAGAGAAAGTTGTGGTGAAAGAGTACAGCAGATTATATAGACGCTATGTAGAGGCGCAATGACCCAGTGGTTAGGGCAGCAGACTCGCGGTCATAGGATCACGGTTTTGATTCCCAGACCAGGCGTTGTGAGTGTTTATTGAGTGAAAACACCTAAAGCCCCACGAGGCACCAGCAGGGGATGGTGGCGAACCCTGCTGTACTCTTCCACCACAACTTTCTCTCACTCTTTCTTCCTGTTTCTGTTGTGCCTGTAATTCAAAGGGTCAGCCTTGTCACACTCTGTGTCACGCTGAATATCCCCGAGAACTACGTTAAGGGTACACGTATCTGTGGAGTGCTCAGCCACTTGCATGTTAATCTCACGAGCAGGCTGTTCTGTTGATCGAATCAACTGGGAACCCTCAACGTCGTAAGCGATGGAGTGCCAACACAATTTACAGCTAACCTTTCAAATAGAAATTATGAACGGAATCTATTTTCAAGTATTCAAAACAAAATGGCTGCGGTGAAGGTAAAAGTTACACAAAGCAATTCGGTACTACCATTTTATACTCACCAAATGGTTCTACCACCGTCTGGACCCCCTTCTCTTTAAACTTTGGACTCTCTGAAATAAGACAAATATTTCCAAGCTTTAAATTCAAATTTTTCTTATTTGTGTCAAAATAACACTTTTTTTTTTTGTCTTTGGTCAGTAAATGTTATTTTCTATTTGATTCAAATTAGAAATCAAACGAAATGGCTACTATTCCTTTCAAACTTTGTCTTTCTGACCGGGACATAAACGATTTGAAACTGACCAATTGACCAATTTACCTCTGAGACAGATTCAAAAGCAGAAATATCGTATTCTGCTCTAAAACCACAAATTTGTTTATCAATTGCCTGACCATAACCACTTGAACATGTCCCTTCATGGCTGACAATATGTACATCTCTGATCATGAGCAGGAGTAGTGAGGGAGCATCATAGCTATGTGTTAAGAGGGAATTTGGGGATTTTTAAAAAAATAAATATAACAGGAGTGGCTGTGTGGTAAGTAGCTTGCTTACTAACCACATGGTTCTGGGTTCAGTCCCACTGGGTGGCACCTTGGGCAAGTGTCTTCTACTATAGCCTCGGGCCGACCAAAGCCTTGTGAGTGGATTTGGTAGACGGAAACTGAAAGAAGCCCGTCGTATATATGTGTTTGTACCCCAACTTCGCTTGACAACCGTTGCTGGTGTGTTTATGTCCCCGTAACTTAGCAGTTCGGCAAAAAGAGAACAAGAGAATAAGTACTAGGCTTCCAAAGAATAAGTCCTGGGGTTGTTCTGCTCGACTAAAGGCAGTGCCCCAGCATGGCTACAGTCAAATGACTGAAACAAGTAAAAGAGTAAAAGCAAAATTTGAAGCAAATATTAGCCATTTTCCATACATTCTCGGGTTAAGCAGACAGGAAATAACAGTTACTACCCCGGGTAACAAGTATTTCATTATTGTGAAACTTTCTTATCATCAATGGTTAAATGCTGGGATTGTGTAACAGCTCAGCCTTTAGATCCACAACTAAGAAGACTAACCTTCCTAAACCTCCCCACTTTGGTCCCTTAGTTTTGTCTGTTTCTTATATCTGTCTACTCTATACTTCACTAACAAACATTCTTCTCCTCTTCAGCTTAGTTTCATTGTCAACTGAGTCAGTCATTGAGGATCCGAGCCAAATATATAAATACATGATGCACCAGTTCAGCAAGGATAAACACACCCTTGCTCTCTTTGTTAAACACTGCAGCTGGTAATCTTGCTGCACCACAGTTCACCAGAATATTATCTGAGTCAAGAAACATCTGAAGACTCCTTAATAAAGAAGTTTTCTCTTCAGGTGTGTAATGGTTAGATTTATACGGATGGAACAGCAGTAAGTGGTGCCATGGGCCAAAAAAGTCTCCAACTTCTTGCCAAATGCAGGCCCAGGGGCAGATAAACTGCATTTCAAAGCATTTTGGCAGCGTTAAAGCCCGTAACTCAAGTCTCCGGCCGCTTTCCTCCAAATTTGCAACAAACATTATTCAGGCTCCTCAAATTGCTGACTAAAAAAATTTCCGACGCCAACTACGGGCCCCCACCACAAAATGCAGATTAATCAGATTTGAGTATACTGCACTGGGTTTTATTGTTGTTTTAAGCCATTTTCTGCAGATAAAATATTGACAGTATTAATGCGTTATAAGTAGTGTATAATATTTCATGAAAACATTTTTGTCCAATTTGGCAGAGAAAACGAGAAAAACATTAAAATTTTTGCCTGTTACCCACTGGGCCATGTGCATGTGTGTCTGTGTGTCTGTGCGGCTGGGTAAATGCATACATGAGTATGTGTGTGCGGTGTGTATGTACTTGTGTGTCCGCGGCTTGGTAAAAGCACAACAAACCCAGTCATCCATTCTCCAGAAGTGCTCTGTTGATGTTTCACGTTTCCAATCCTGTACAACGCAGCATGACCCGACAGCATGACCCGACAGCATGGCCCGACAGCATGGCCCGACAGCATGGCCCGGCAGCATGGCCCGGCAGCATGACCCGACAGCATGGCCCGACAGCATGGCCTGGCAGCATGGCCCGACAGCATGTCTGCTTTCTATGTCATCCATATCTGAACCATATAATGCAAAATGTCCATACGAGAAAAATTAACTGTTGTGAATTACAGTCATTCGAGTTTGACTGTGTGACCATTTCTGGAAGCTACGCTTGTCACCTACAATTAGTCCTCCTTGTGTCCCCCCCCCCCCCGTTTAGTTGGACGAGTAAATACAGTGTGTCCCAGATTTAATTATGAACTGAGTGAAGTCAGACGCATTTTTTAAAGTCGCTTTTATTTATGTTTATCTTGTTTAAAATGTGTTAAAAATGTACAAATTTTGAATTCTGTTTATAATTTTATAATTCTTATAATTTTGTTTTATAATTTTGGTTTCATTCCTGTTGGACCCCACAACAGTGTTTTGCAATTTGGCAGCAATCCCTTTCTTTACCTCCATTCTCAAGATTGAGCAACGTATTACTTGCCCCAATAAGAAACCGTCAATGGGCTTGCGAAGACCTATTGGGGCAAGCAAAAGCGAAACCGTCAATGGCACCTGTGCCCAGCATCGCCTTCCTGGCACTTGTGCCAGATACCACATGTAAAGACATTCGAGCGAGATCGTTGCCAGTGCTGCCAAACTGGCTCCTGTGCAGGTGGCATGTAAAATACACCATTCTGAGCGTGGCCATTGCCAGTACGGCCTGACTGGCCTTCGTGCCGGTGGCACGTAAAAGCACCCACTACACTCTCTGAGTGGTTGGCATTAGGAAGGGCATCCAGCTGTAGAATCTCTGGTTTCACTAGTCCTCAGTCAAATCGTCCAACCCATGCTAGCATGGAAAACGGACGTTAAACGACGATGATGATGATTACGACAGACATCTGACTACATAACAGCAACAACAAAATATCAGAAAACTTATGGAAGATCTTTATAGAAAAACAAACAACTTTCTTATTAACTCACAAGTTTACATCTAAACAAAAATAAATTTTAGTTCCCTCTTCCAAAAGACAATATTAACTTTACTTTGACTTCTAATTTATCCATGTTAACCTTGATCTTATAAATTGTCAGTAATATTTTTAATGCAGTAAGTTTACATCTAACCAATCAAATGGAAATTAAAAATGGGATGTGTTCTCCACCATTCTAATAAACAAAATAGCTCAGGTGAAGGTAAAATGTATAGAAATCAATTAAGAGCTGTTCTTTTATACTCACCAACTGTCCTTGTCACAGTCCGCACTTCAATCTTTTCCACCTTTGCAGTCTCTGAAATATGTGTTTATAAGTTTTATACTTTATAGCAAAGATTTTTTTATATCTATTAATAGGCGTAGGAGTGGCTGTGTGGTAAGTAGCTTGCTTACCAACCACATGGTTCCGGGTTCAGTCCCACTGCGTGGCACCTTGGGCAAGTGTCTTCTACTATAGTCTCGGGCCAACCAAAGCCTTGCGAGTGGATTTGGTAGACGGAAACTGAAAGAAGCCCGTCGTATATATATGTATATATATGTAGGTGTATGTATATTTTTGCATGTCTGTGTTTGTCCCCCCCAACATCGCTTGACAACCGATGCTGGTGTGTTTACGTCCCCGTAACTTAGCGGTTCGGCAAAAAGAGACCGATAGAATAAGTACTAGGCTTCCAAAGAATAAGTCCTGGGGTCGATTTGCTCGACTAAAAGCAGTGCTCCAGCATGGCCAAAGTCAAATGACTGAAACAAGTAAAAGAGTAAAAAAAAAAAAAGAGATTCTATATTTCATCATTGTGAGACATTCGTAACATCAACCAGCGATCATTATGGTTTTGGTCAATATTCGTATACTTCAACAGTGGTTCCATGTCATCGCCCAGTATTTAGGTCCTAAACAAAATTCATTGACCTTCCTAAACCTCTTCTCTCTACCACAACAACATACACAGTCTAACAATGTAGCAATTATCACATTTAATTATCACTCAACATCAGATTGAATGTTAGTTGTGCTGTTTCTTTTCTTGTAACTGTGCCAAATCTTTTACATGGCATTCTTCTCAAAGCTCTAGACTTCGCTAACGACCTGCTTAATTCCAATATCAACCAAGTAATTCATCAAAGATCTAAACACAAGCAGATGTGACACCACTTTAAGAAAGATAAACATACTCCTGATCTCTCTGTTAAAAGTTGCTTCTGATAATCATTAATTTTAACAATCCACTCTACCAGAATGTCATCGTATCCAGGACATATTTGAAGGTTCCAGGATCCGATTCGATCATAACAATCAAGTGAGAACCAAAACCAAAAGTTGGGAGACAAACAAAACTGTGCCTCTGTTGGCTTTAATATCTGTGGTATGACGTCAGCAACTGGGGAGCTGACCGCTGACCGGAACCGTGAACTGACTGCTGACCGGAACCGTGAACTGACTGGAACAGCGAGCTGACCGGAAGAGGAAGAAGGACAGAGGGAGCTTCCATCGGGATTTCGTGCCCTTTTCGAACAGGGTTGTTGTGACAAGAGGACGTGCCAAGCGATCGTCTAGGTGTTGGGAGAAGCAGCTGCTATTTCTAGCATTCTTCGGGTCGGGCCAGCCGCGAGGATCGGATTCCGCAGGACAGACTCGAGCAAAGGAAGTCAAACCGAGGTAATCCGGTTACTTCTACTCGCATGCATACACCACAAAAACCAACAAGGGGTTGTGTGTTAAAGTCTCTCAAACTGGGAACACATAGTTTTACTCCCTTGAAATCTGCTGAATTTAATACTTTACCAAAGACGGCAATGATGTCCTTGTAAGTACACAATTTATCCTCCATTCGTTTTGTTGCAGACTACAACCCCGTTGAAATGTAACAAGTTCCTTACTTGGATGAAGACAATGTTTAGTGGATGTTGTTGTTGTTGGCACTCCGTCGGTTACGACAACGAGGGTTCCAGTTGATCGGATCAACGGAACAGCCTGCTCGTGAAATTAACGTGCAAGTGGCTGAGCACTCCACAGACACGTGTACCCTTAACGTAGTTCTCGGGGAGATTCAGCGTGACACAGTGTGACAAGGCTGACCCTTTTGAATTACAGGCACAACAGAAACAGGAAGTAAGAATGAGAGAAAGTTGTGGTGGAAGAGTACAGCAGGGTTCGCCACCATGCCCTGCCGGAGCCTCGTGGAGCTTTAGGTGTTTTCTCTCAATAAACACTCACAACGTTCAGTCTGGGAATCGAAACCGTGATCCTATGACCGCGAGTCCGCTGCCCTAACCACTGGACCATTGCACCTCCACTTAGTGGATGTAGTGATAGATATACTATCACAGAGAAGCGACACGAGGAACACCTTTTGAGATAAATCTGCCAGATCATACTGACCTGGGTCTTACACAACATGAAGTACATTATTCTACACAATAGAGTCAATGAGACAAGCAGGACACACAGACAGATCATCAAAGAGGATTCTTACCAACTTCACTTTTGCTTGTTACAGGTTTCCGACACCTCAGACATCGTTTAAGTGGAACGACTGAACATTGCTTACATGTCAAAAGATGTTCACACGGATGGTATTTCATTGTTGCTGCCGTATTTCTGCACCGCAAACATCTGTGCAACAAAATACAAACATATCAAACCGATAATATTCATTTATAACAAATAGTGCCGCTGGACTGGCTCCCGTGCAGGTGGCACGTAAAATACACCTTTTTGAGCATGGCCGTCGCCAGTACCATGTGACTGGCCCTTGTGGTGGTGGCACGTAAAAGCACCCAGTACACTCTCGGAGTGGTTGGCATTCTGATCTGGCAGAGTTTCTACAGCTGGATGCCCTTCCTAACGCCAACCACTCCGAGAGTGTATTGGGTGCTTTTACGTGCCACCTGCACAGGAGCCAGTCCAGGGGCACTGGCAACAACCTCACTCAAATATTTTTTCACATGCCAGTAAGGCGACGCTGGTAACGATCACGCTCGAATGGTGCTTTTTACGTGCCACCAGCACGGAAGCCAGTCAGCTGCTCTGGCAATGGTCACGCTCGGATGGTGCTCTTAGCACTCCACTAGCACAGATGCCAGTCATCGAATTTGATTTCGATTTCACTTGCCTCAACAGGTCTTCACAAGCAGAGTTTAGTGCCCAACGAAAGAAAGGTACGCCTAAGTGGGCGGGTTACACCCCTGGCATAGGCCACGGGTTATGGTCTCACTTGGCTTGCCGGGTTTTCTCAAGCACAGCATATTTCCAAAGGTCTCGGTCACTAATCATTGCTTTGGTGAGGCCCAATGTTCAAAGGCTGTGCTTCACCACCTCATCCCAGGTCTTCCTGGGCCTACCTCTTCCACAGGTTCCCTCAACTGCTAGGGTGTGGCACTTTTTCACACACACACATATATATTATATATATATACATATATATATATGAATAATAATAATAAATGGAGCAAAACGCATATAAATAAAACTTCCTTTAATTCCTACACATGTTTCAAAATATATGAGAGAGCTCTTCTACAAAGAAGTAAGAGCTGCTGGAATTCCTCATATATTCCTCTTCAAGGGAATCCACAAATAAACATATGAAAGCAAGACAAATACGAAATGATGAGGTAACTTACGAGCTAAGATGCTACATGGTCAGTGACCGTTAGAAACGTTTGTTTACATAGAGATATAAAGGGATCAATGATATTATTCCATGGGCTTTAGGAATAAGAACCCTTGTTTACATAGAGATATAAAGGGAGGGGGTTGTAAACGTGATGCTAAAGGTTTAAATTAAATGAATGATTGAAATGTGGGGAGGAAAATTGCCGAGTCTAAAAATGGAGTAAGGGAGAGAACTACGGGAAAACCTCAAATTAAACATATACTATATAAGGAAAACGAATTACATATTTATATGAAGTGAAGAAAGTGAATAAAAATAAAACATCATAGCCTATTATATGGATATTAACGTTAGTTAATGGTAAAACAGGGTTCAGGATATTTATTGGAGAAGTAATCATGATAATAATATTCACGTTTACAAGAAGAATAGAAATACTTATTTGAAGTCACCGGGGTACGATCAACAGCCTGTGTGGCATTACTAAGAAGAAATAACTTAGCTAACTGCAGAAGGGGAAAATAAAGCACTAGTAGTGAATGAGGCAGAAGTATATATCTATATATATATATATACACACATACACACACATATACACACCTTCACATACACATATGCACACCTATACATACATTCCTGTATATATACATACATGCACATACACACACACACACACCCACACACGCTTACATACACACATATGCATACATACATATACATACATATGTGTTTTGTTTAAGATTATAAAAATATTAAGATTAATAACATACTGATTTGAAGCGAAGAATATAAACATGATAAATGAAACACCATTACCCTGTGATATGTTAATATACTTATGTTAGCACTATTCAATGGAAGAACGAGGTACAGGGTGTTTTGTTGAGAAATAATAATAATAATAACAACAATATACATGCTTATAAGGAGAAGGTCGGATATAAGGCAAAGCAGCTAGTGATACAAAGCAACTCAAGCAGTAATTACTGGGAAGGAAATTACTTAATCAACTATAGAAGGGGAAAAGGCAAGTTACGGTGGATGTAGAAGTAGATATTATTCAGGGGACATTTAGTGTAGGTTATTTCCTAATGAAATCTTTCCTAATAATGACTGATTGGGACATAGAAGATTGAGAAAAGCATGTTGGTAGACAGATAAATTCCACTTATTTCTAAATAACAATTTCAAAACACTTCATTATTTAGTTCTACATTTTCCAATTAGTCACAACTCGTTAAAATTGGGAATGAAGAGAGCTAGGTGTGGGTTGACAGTGAGGCACTTCTGTTGATAAAAACCAATTCTGTGAATATAATCAAAATGTTTTTTTCTTTGATCACCTAACAACTACAGATCATTTATTGTGTGGCCTTTGAGCAAAACCTAGTGACAGTATAATAAATTAAAACTAAATAAACATATAAACATGATTATTTAGGAAATAAAAAAATATACCGGTTTATCTTTTCATTGCCAGGAAATACTTACACTGGAGGTAAAAATGTCTGTAATTTTTCTCTCAAATTTGGGTCCTTAATGAGGTCCAATGGTGTGTTATTCTTGTCATTTTTATAGTAAAAGCCGGCTCCCTGGCTGGCTAGATATCTAGCGACCACAACGCCAGAGAGCCTGTCTTCCTTTCTCAGGTCCAACTCATTGCAGTACTACAAATGATGAAATATAAAATGATAACGACATTACACAAATATTCATAACAGATGCCCCCACAACAGTTCATATAAATCTAATCATAGATTTCGTTTTGGGATTTGGTTTGCAAGATTCTTTATGTGAGTTCATGTTAACTTCCTACATCAACTCTAATTTAGACCATTTCCTATTTTCATTTGTTTTTACTTTATTTTCAAGATTACATATTTTTTAAGCATATTGTCATTATATTGAGCAGGAGAAATCTTATTGATTAACATCAAGTTTATTGATACTTAATGAGCAAATATTTACCTGTTAATTACAAATACTGCAATATATTCAATAACAAAACAATGTAAAATAGCATCAAAATATAGGAATAACAAACCAAGAAGAACCTCTCAATACGAATGGCCAGATAAAGGAGGCCAAGTGAACAGATAAAGGAGGCCAAGTGGCCATAACATAAGAAATATTTAGGGAAGGGTATTGTATATATAAATATAACACAACAAACAAACAAAAATCACATACTCCTTTACTTGTTTCAGTCATTTGACTGCGGCCATGTTGGAGCACCGCCTTTAGTCGAGCAAATCGACCCCAGGACTTATTCTTTGGAAGCCTAGTACTTATTCTATCGGTCTCTTTTTGCCAAACTGCTAAGTTACGGGGACGTAAACACACCAGCATCGGTTGTCAAGCAATACTAGGGGGACAAACACAGACACACAAACATATATACACACACATATATATATATATATATATATATATATATATATATATATATATATATATATATATATATATATACATATATATATATATATATATATATACATATATATATATATATATATATATATATATATATATATATATATATATATATATATACAGCAGGCTTCTTTCAGTTTCCGTCTCCCAAATCCACTCAGAAGGCTTTGGTCGGTGCAAGGCTATAGTAGAAGACACTTGCCCAAGGTGCCACGCAGTGGGACTGAACCCGGAACTATGTGGTTGGTAAGCAAGCTACTTACCACACGGCCACTCCTGCGCCTATTGACAAAATCAACACCACACAGACATAACCAAACATAGCAATTATGTTTTCATAATTAAACAAGAAACATCTTTGAATGATGAAGGGAAAGTAAAAGAAGTAGGAATTGGTGTCAGAGTTGAGGTTGCACAATGACACGTTATAATTAATAAATTGTTCAAACTGTTAGTCTGATAAAAGATTCCAAAAGAAGCAGTGGTAGTTGGTTACAAGAGTAGGTCTTGTTTTTTTTTCCACCAAAGTAGACATTACAACGATACACAGAAGTCTGAAGTATAGGGATCTTTATCGAAAATGGGAAACAGGGAGTTGTTTTGAATTCTGCAACAGTTGACAATAAATGCGATCGATAAATTAAGAACCGGTTAAATGTAGGGGGTCAATGTGATCGACGTACCCCCACCCGACAAACTCCAAGCCTTGTGCCTATCACAGAAAGTATTATTAAATTACCTTGAGTCTGATGGATTCTGAAAATAATTAATAACCATACATATAGGCGCAGGAGTGGCTGTGTGGTAAGTAGCTTGCTCACCAACCACATGGTTCTGGGTTCAGTCCCACTGCGTGGAACCTTGGGCAAGTGTCTTCTACTATAGCCTCGGTCCGACCAAAACCTTGTGAGTGGATTTGGTAGACGGAAACTGAAAGAAGCCCATCCTATATATGTATATGTGTGCGTGTGTGTGTGTGTGTGTTTGTATGTCTGTGCTTGTCCCCCTAGCATTGCTTGACAACCGATACTGGTGTGTTTATGTCCCCATCACTTAGCGGTTCGGCAAAAGAGACCGATAGAATAAGTACTAGGCTTACAAGGAATAAGACCCGGGGTCGATTTGCTCGACTAAAGGTGGTGCTCCAGCATGGCCGCAGTCAAATGACTGAAACAAGTAAAAGAGTAAGCCAGTATGCTCCGTTGGATGTGTAATGTCAATGTGAATACCCGTCAGAGTGTAAGTATCTTGAGAGAAAAGCTGAACATTAGAAGCATCAGTTGTGGTGTGCAAGAGAGACGATTGCACAGGTATGGACATGTGGTGAGAATGGATGAGGATAGCTGCGTGAAAAAGTGCCACACCCTAACAGTTGAGGGAACCCGTGGAAGAGGTAGGCCCAGGAAGACCTGGGCTGAGGTGGTGAGGCAAGACCTTCGTACATTGGGCCTCACCGAGGCGATGACTACTGACCGAGACCTTTGGAAATGTGCTGTGCGTGAGAAGACCCGGCAAGCCAAGTAAGATCGTTGCCAGTGCCCCTGGACTGGCTCTTGTGCGGGTGGCACATGAGATGCACCATTTTGAGCGTGGCCGTTGCCAGTACCGCCTGACTGGCTCCCGTCGGATTTTCGAGTGAGATCGTTGCCAGTGCCCCTGGACTGGCTTGTGCGGGTGGCACATAAAAGACACCATTTCGAGCGTGGCCGTTTTCGTGCGGGTGACACGTAAAAGCACCCACTACACTCTCTGAGTGGTTGGCGTTAGGAAGGGCATCCAGCTGTAGAAACTCTGCCAAATTAGACTGGAGCCTGGTGTTGCCATCCGGTTTCACCAGTCCTCAGTCAAATCGTCCAACCCATGCTAGCATGGAAAGCGGACGTTAAACGATGATGATGATGATGATGATGATATATATATATATATATATACACTATTATCAACATTTGCTGTTTCGTTAAATTATGCTACACAAATCCGAAAAGAATATTTTGCTCCTTCGTGTTCCAACCCCTCTCTTTCTCTCTGTGCCTTACTCTGTCTCTGTCTGTCTCTCTCTCTCTGCCTTACTCTGTCTCTCTCTCTGTGCCTTACTGTCTCTCTCTCTCTTTCTGTGCCTTACTCTGTCTCTCTCTCTCTCTTTCTGTGCCTTACTCTGTCTCTCTCTCTCTCTCTTTCGATTACCACTCGCCTCACCAGGACTTCCTCCACCACCAACACCCTATACAAATTAACGCACGCTCTCTGATTCCTCTACTCGATTTTAATACCTCTGCCAAAGAAATACGAATCTCAGAAGATGCTCAGATAAAAGAAGTTTTCTCTTTTCAACCTCGTTCATCTACTTTTCTAGTTCTGCGCAGATCATAAACTCTTTATTTAGTCCTTTCTATTATTCTGTCTATTTCATTACCATGTCATCACATTCATATTCATTCATTTATCAAAGTCACAGTCACTTATTTCTCTAATTCTGTCTTAGATTAGCTGACAACTAACAATATCCACAAACAATTTTAAATCTTACCTCATCTAAAATATCCATCGTAATGCCCTCAGAATCAAACACATCTTTTTTAACAGCAAGGTGCAAACAATTGTTGCCTTCACCATCGACAACATTTATGCTTGCACCTCGGTCTATTAACCTGTGCATCATTCCGAGGTGGCCTTCGGAGACGGTTTCAAGCAATGGTGTCGTTTCCTTATGATTCTTCTTATCCAGTTTCACTGAATTCTTTGAGGAAGTAAAAACAGAAAATGAAAATTAGAATGGATACCAATGTGTCATAACTGTCTTCTACTGAGGACTGGATCAAACTGTTCAGATACATTTCATGTTTATCGGTGAAACCAAACTTCTATTCTGACCCTCTGTAACTTGCTTTGTGCATGTGTTAGAGGCATGATAAATATGTTTGGTTAGTTTCATAATGTTTCATCTGATCGTTTTAAAGATACTATTGTCAGTGGTGGTGGCCAGTTGGACTGTGACCACCACCAATACCAACATCATTATCATGATCACTATACAGTTCCTTCACAGACCCAACACATGTAATTGAAAGGGTTTGGAGGTACAGATGATTAAATCTAACCCCATTATTTCACTGGTACCTTGATGGTATTAATATTAAACAGTTCTATGAAATACTAGAGAGTGAATGTAATATGTATTTGTGAACTAACCTGGGACAGCATCAAAGTCACCACATCATACTGTCGCCTGAAAGTTATGGAAAGAGTAAAGAAAAACATGAAAAATACAAACATCACAAAGATTGAGATAATTAATAATTATTAGGTAATTAAAGAAAATAAAAGGAATTGAGTTACCATAACCTAATTACAGCAATTGTTACACACTCTACACGTGGAGGCGTGTGGCTTAGTGGTTAGGGTGTCAGCACCATGATCGTAAGATTGTGGTTTCGATTCCTGGACCAGGTGAAGCGTTGTGTTCTTGAGCAAAACACTTCATTTCACGTTGCTCCAGTTCCACTCAGCTGGCAAAAACGAGTAACACTGCGATGGACTGGCGTCCCGTCCAGCAGGGGAAGACATAGGCCATTGAAACCGGGAAACCGGGGCCATGAGCCTGGCTAGGCTTTAAGAGGGCGCATTTATTTTTTTTACACACTCTACACAGTACAAAAATGATATATACACACCTGAGTAAACACAGAAATGTATATATGGTACAATGAACAACTTATATAAACATGAAATTTAGGAGGGAAAGAAGGGCTACAGTTCATTATATGGACCCCAGTACATGACTGGTATTGTAGTTTATCAACCTTGCAGAGATGGAGGGATAAGTTGACCTTGGCAAGATTTGAACTCAGAACATAAAGAGTCGTAAATAAATACCACAAGGTAGTTTGTCCAACAGTAATAAGGCGCAAGAACAAGAGGAAAGAGGGAGGATAGTTTATGAAATAAACCCCTGGATATTACTGGTACAGATTATGTTGACCCCAGGGTGATAATAAATATTCTGGCAGGATTTGAACATGGAACATAAAGAGACAAATGTAAATACTGTAAGGGGATGATTCTGTATTTAGCCCAGGGTCAGAGGAAAGGGGGAAACAAAAAGAGAGAGAGAAAGAGAATGCAGTTCTGCATGGGATGAAAGGAAGAAAAGGGAGGATTTGAACTTGTGACATTTAGGTAACGGAGGATGAGATAAAGTAAAGAAACTAGTGAGATAACAACAACAACAATTATGGTGATGATTAATTAATGAAATAGATTAGTTACATTATGGTGTGAAAGAGAGTAGAATGACAACAACCCCATGGTGGGATTATGACATGACTGACTCAATGAAATAGAAACAGATTTGGATAATCCAAATCCATTGGGGACTTACTTTCGAACTGCCAGATGCAGAGGTGTGTCACCATCTTTGTCCATCGCATTGGAATCGATGCCATTGTGATTCAATAAGAGGCGAACGGTGTCTGTGTGTCCCTGGAAACAGGCAAAGTGGAGAGGCGTGGCACCAAAGGAGTTATCTTGTTGATTCAACTGACAAAGAAAAAGAATAAAAACATTAAAAATGGTTGTCTGAAGGGTGGGGGTGGGGGGAGAATCATTAAAAGAAAAAAATGCAGAGAGAAAAAGAAGAGAAAAAAATCAAATTATTTAAACAAGTGGAATGATTGGGGTAGGGGTAATTAAATCAGCCCACTTATGCGCTACATTCCTTCTTTGGACACTAAACTGTTGAGGCAACTGAAATCGAACTAAATTTGTAGACTGGCACCCATGCCAACGTCTCCTTCATTGAACACTAAACTCGGCTTGCGAAGACCTGTTGGGGCAAGCGAAAGCGAAATCGTGATGGCACCTGTACCAGTGGAGCACTAAGAGCACCGTTCGAGCGTGATCGTTGCCAGAGCATCAGCTGTCTGGCTTTCGTGAAAAGACATTCGAGCGAGATCGTTACCAGTGCTGCTGGACTGGCTCCTGTGCAGGTGGCACATAAAATACACCATTTCGAGCATGGCCGTTGCCAGTACCGCCTGACTGGCCTTCGTGCCAGTGGCACGTAAAAGCACCCACTACACTCTCTGAGTGGTTGGCATTAGGAAGGGCATCCAGCTGTAGAAACTCTGCCAAATCAGATTGGAGCCTGGTGTAGCCATCTGGTTTCACCAGTCCTCAGTCAAATTGTCCAACCCATGCTAGCATGGAAAGCGGACGTTAAACGATGATGATGATGACGATGATAATATAGGAGCTGTGTGAATTCTACCAAACTGGTAAGGTGCCTCAATTTAAGACCCTAATTCAGCTGAATCTAAATTATATTTATAAATGTATATATGTGTGTGTGTGCGCATGTGGGTGTTATAGACATGTACAATATATACATATATATATATATATATATATATATATATACGTATCTACATCAGCGTGCCCTGAAGATCAGGAGAGGAGTTTAGTAAAAATTCTCAAGAGTTCACTTAGATTCCTCATTATTTTTCAGAAAAATGGATAAATTTTTATGAAAATTTCTAGAATACCGTTTTGGAGTTGAGTAGGATTATTTCGGAATTTAACATGAATAAAAAACAAAAAAATACGAATGAAGCACAAACATACACACATCACAATTTACATTATATGTGCACACATTTTATGCATATAGACATTCACACACACATACATATATATATAGTCACTAACCTCAACGACGGTCTCTCCCTTTGTTTGTAGTAATTCTGCGAGCACATCTGTCCATTTGTTCCCCCTACCTGCAGCCAAATGGAGAGGAGTGAATCCATTGGTGTCCTTCCTTTTCACATCGCTGCCTCGGGATAATAATATCTTCACAGCTTGAAGTTGATGCCTGAGAGTAAAAGACAAACATCACAGACGTTGGTAAAACATTTACATCGAACAGTGTATAAATAAAAATTAAGCTTTCAAAAATATACATATATATATACACTCTGTGTGAGTGTGCATCTCTCTCTCTCTATACATACATAAATACACACACACACATGCATATATATGACTAACATACAATAAAAACATCGAGATGTGTATATTGATGCATGTATATACAATATTCAGGAGGCGCAATGGCCCAGTGGTGAATCAATATTAGCAGAGGACGCTACATCACACTGGGTCAGTCTTAAGAATTGTTGGCTTTCAAAGATTATCTCCGAATCAAAAAATAATTTGTTTTGACAGCAAATCTCAGAAAAAGTTTTTATGCTTCAAAAATGAATAATGAATTGGATACACGGATAAAAATAAGACGTTGTTGCTAGTCTCATGTTGTCATCATGTCACAGTGTCACTACTATGGCGTGTTTGGATATTTAACCTGTCTGGAATTGGAAGAAATTTAGAAACAAAAACAGATCTGGAGATTTTAGTGAATTCTGAACTTACTCCATGACAGCCAGATACAAAGCTGTCCGACCTCTTGTGTCTCTCTTGTCCAAATCTGCTCCAGCTTTTATTAACAAGTTTATTAAAATGGTGTTGCCCTCTTCTGAAGCAGCCATCAGGTAAGTTTTACCGTTTGAATCTCTTAGGTTAATCTGAAGTGAAGAAAGCGAAGGCTTTTGAAATATATCAAAGGAGGGAGAGAGGGAGAGAGAAAGAGGGAGAGAGAGAGAGGGAGAGAGAGAGGGAGGAGAGAGAGAGAGGGAGGGAGGGAGAGAGAGAGAGGGAGAGAGAGAGTCCCCAGTCCTTATAAAATTTTCCATTCCACAGCCTATTCCCATGTGTTGTAACTACCCTCTTTGAGAAACCCTGATCTATATTCTTGCAGACAGTATCCCATCTGCTGACAATCAATTTTTCAGTTTTGAAGTAAAAAGTCATAAACAACCATCATCTTTGTCCCTTAAAAGAGACAAAACGTGGGAGAAAATCTCTCTCTGTCTATTCAATGAACACCAGTACGGTTGTATAAAGCTAGATCAAGCTGGGGTTTGATTCCGATGAGACTCACCAGTATTTTCAAATGTTTGACAACTTCTGCAAGAGAAATCGTGTAGGCCCTGCCATCAGGAAATCCTTGTCTGTGGCAAGAGAACTTCTTGACACAGTTATCCCCCATCGAATGACTCCGTCTGCCTCTTGGACTCAATATTTCCTGCCAGAATACACCCGTTGCAGGGTGTGTGATGATGGGCTTCTCTCTCCCTCACATTCCATCAACTCTGGAATGCTTCCAGGTTTGGTTCAGTATTTATAAAGACTACCAACGGTGGGAATTGGTAGAAAGAGGTGAAGAAAGATATGAAAATATTATGGAGAAATACATGTGGTTAGTTAGGAAGATTTCGAATTGTTTTGTCAAATGATCAACAAATAACCAACTTTGAGAAGGCAACACAAGGAACAACTTACTCTGTCTGAACGTCTTTCTATCATGCTTTTCGCACCTTCAATGTCCCCGGCTTCAATTTTCTCCTTGATTCCTTTAATGTCCATGTCTTTTGAATAAAAAATTAAAAAAACACAAATGAGATGATGAACCTCAAACATTGATTCACAAATGGACTCTACGTCCTTACAAAATGAGGCATTAAGCCTCTTACCCTTTTTTTCAAAAAAGGGTCACAACTTAAGGCTTCTTACTTCCTTGCCCGACTAGGCACACCCTGCCTCATTCCAGCCCCTGGACGGTGTCAAGTCGGGGCACTTTAGTACAAATTTAAATATATCCTCGGGGAAGGAGTTCATTATTCTGCACAAGTCAGTTTCCCCTATGACCTCAGCAGTCACCTGCAGAGGCCAATCAGGGTCCTCAGTGCAGGACAGAACCTTTTCCCTCCGGCCCCTTTTTTTTTTCACCTTCTTTACGAAGTGCTCTAAAGCCCCTCCCTTGTGAAAGAGGATTAGAAATTCCTCATCTATTACATAGGAAGGGGCCACAGTTTCTTCTGTCAGTGGCACAATTCCCACCTATGGGGTTTCGGGACATGCCGGCAGAGTGTTAGTACTTGACCTCCCCCCTGGAGATGAATTTTATAGATGGCAGATACTCCGACAACTCTTTTTCAATTTTGTATCTTTTTAAAGAGGGCGATGGTGTCGAACGACTTTGAATAAGTCCTCAACACCACCGTCCAATCTTCAAAGTCTTTTATCCACTGTTTGGGTGCGATAATCTCCCACTCCAACGCAGTGTTGTTCATCTTTTTTTGCCATGTTTTTGGAGGAAAAAAGTCCACAGAAAAACAAAAGTTGAAAGAGTTCCCAAAAAACAAAAAACAAAAATGAAGGAAGGAAGGAAGAAGAAAGGAAAACAGTTCAAAAACAGAGCAAACTATTCTTCTGGCCGTCTTGGTACTCCTGGCCAACTCGGTAATTCACTTGGTAAGCCAGGGCACAAAGCAGTCACACAACAATTTCACCAAAACGTGGGTAAAAAATAAGCACAAAGTTCGCCATTATAGAAGGAGGGATACGCCCCCCCCCCGCCAAACACACTTCTAACCGCTAAGTGAGACACGCCCAACTACAGGCAGACAGATGCCCGGAACTCAGTAAGGGTTTCTTACTTGAAAAGCAAAAATAAACACCAAACAACAAACCCCGACTGAATCCTAAAAAACAAAAGTCTTACTTTGCAGTTGAGCTTCGTTCAATTCTCGATGCTGCAAACCAGCGCAGCCACTTCTTTCAGGGCAAAGAAAAACACTGACAGCAACACATGCGTGGAAATAAGCCTCTGACCACACAGGGAAAGTCATTACGCCAACATTATTAACACACGCACTGGTTCAATTCCATCCCTTTATTATTATCAGTCAATATTAAATTCATTTGTTTTCAAAATATTTCCTTGGTGCACATTGGGATTAGACACTGAGGGAAAACGGCTGTAACTTTTTGATTTTTTAATTTTGGCGATTTTCGCTTTCGATAATGTGTTCTCCATATCATGGTCATGCGATTCCCCCTAAAAAATGTTAGATATTTTACTTTAAAACATTCAGTACGATGCGTAGAAGACAACGTAATAATTTTCAATCATCTGAAGCCCGACGCTCCAGAAGTGGAAGGGCTGTGGAAAGAGGCAGGACGGCCACCAATGTCAGAGACAAAGAACTGCCGTGGTGACACAACAGTAACGAGAAATAAAACTCCAGTTTCAAACGACTAAGTCCACCTGTTGTGACACGAAACACCAGAGGAGAAACGAGAGAAGTTGAAGTCTGAAGCCAATAGAAAAGACACACATACATTAACTAATTAATTAATTAATTCATTCATTCATTCATTCAATCTTAACTTATAAGACTCGAAAAATCTTTACTTTACCACAAGGCAAAATATTTTCAGCTGTGGAAGTCTTTTATAATCCGTTCCAGTCTGCAAGAATGAATAAATTGTATTCAATTACATAAGTAAATATATATATCTTTTGCAGGAGATACGTTATCGCAGCCAATACAGATATTCATTGCTTTTTTTCTTTCATTATCCTCTCTCAATATCCTGTCACTCCTTCACTTACATGAATTTCTGAAACGTGTTTATCAAAGCTGAAAGGTGTTTGCAGTATTTACCCGCTCAAAGTCTACTTCAGTTCATTTGATATGACCTAATCTTTCCATAATTGCTTGAAAAACTATTTGTATATAAGAGAGAGAGAAAGACGCCTACGTATGTCGATTAAACCCAGTGAAATCTTTTTCTATCTCGTGACTAATAAAAGCATATCAACTTTCATTGTTAAATGTGTGTTGTCGGTTTTATTGGCCAACGCCTATGTAGTAACATTATATATATATATATATATATATCATCATCATCATCATCATCATCGTTTAACGTCCACTTTCCATGCTAGCATGGGTTGGACGATTTGACTGAGGACTGGTGAAACCGGATGGCAACACCAGGCTCCAGTCTAATTTGGCAGAGTTTCTACAGCTGGATGCCCTTCCTAACGCCAACCACTCAGAGAGTGTAGTGGGTGCTTTTACGTGTCACCCGCACGAAAACGGCCACGCTCGAAATGGTGTCTTTTATGTGCCACCCGCACAAGCCAGTCCAGGGGCACTGGCAACGATCTCACTCGAAAATCCGACGGGAGCCAGTCAGGCGGTACTGGCAAAGGCCACACTCAAAATGGTGCATCTCATGTGCCACCCGCACAAGAGCCAGTCCAGGGGCACTGGCAACGATCTCGCTCGAAAATCCTACAGGAGCCAGTCAGGCGGTACTGGCAACGGCCACGCTCAAAATGGTGCATCTCATGTGCCACCCGCACAAGAGCCAGTCCAAGGGCACTGGCAACGATCTTACTTGGCTTGCCGGGTCTTCTCACGCACAGCACATTTCCAAAGGTCTCGGTCAGTAGTCATCGCCTCGGTGAGGCCCAATGTACGAAGGTCTTGCCTCACCACATCAGCCCAGGTCTTCCTGGGCCTACCTCTTCCACGGGTTCCCTCAACTGTTAGGGTGTGGCACTTTTTCACGCAACTATCCTCATCCATTCTCACCACATGTCCATACCAGCGCAATCGTCTCTCTTGCACACCACAACTGATGCTTCTAATGTTCAGCTTTTCTCTCAAGATACTTACACTCTGACGGGTATTCACATTGACATTACACATCCAACGGAGCATACTGGCTTCATTCCTTGCGAGCTTACGTATGTCCTCAGCAGTTACAGCCCATGTTTCACTGCCATGTAGCATGGCTGTTCGTACGCATGCGTCATACAGTCTGCCTTTTACTCTGAGTGAGAGTCCCTTTGTCGCCAGCAGGGGTAAGAGCTCTCTAAACTTTGCCCAGGCTATTCTTATTCTAGCAGCTACACTTTCAGCGCACCCACCCCCACTACTAACTTGGTCGCCCAGATAGCGGAAGCTATCGACTACCTCTCGTTTTTCACCCTGGAATGAGATAGAAGTTGTTTCCTGTTTGTTTACAGTCTTTATTGCACCTGAACATCTGCCACAAACAAAAACTAACTTGCTAGTTAACCTGCCTTTGATGTTGCTGCACCTCTTATGTGTCCATAGCTTGCACCGGGTACATCTTATAGAGTTACTACCTACTCCTTTTCTACATACTGAGCAGGGCCATCTACCTGAAGGGGTTTGTGTTTTATCTACCTTCCTACTTATTAGGATTTTGGTTTTAGCTGGGTTGACTCTAAGGCCCTTCAATTCTAGACCTTGCTTCCACACCTGAAACTTCTCTAGTTCTGATAGTGACTGCGCAATTAGGGCAAGGTCATCAGCATAGAGGAGCTCCCAGGGGCAACCTGTCTTGAACTCCTCTGTGATTGCCTGGAGGACTATGATAAATAAGAGGGGGCTGAGGACGGAACCTTGGTGGACCCCTACCTCTACCCGGAATTCATTGCTGTACTCATTTCCAACCCTCACCTTACAGGCAGCATCTCTGTACATGGCTCGCACAGCTCTCACTAACCATTCTTCTATCCCAAGTTTCCTCATTGACCACCAGATAAGGGATCGGGGGACCCTGTCAAAGGCTTTCTCCATGTCAACGAAAGCCAGGTACAGAGGTTTATCCTTAGCTAGGTATTTCTCCTGCAGCTGTCTCACTAGAAATAAGGCATCAGTAGTGCTTTTACCTGGCACGAACCCAAACTGCATCTCATCTAAATTGATTCGCTCCCTAATTAGTTGGGCTATGACCCTCTCTGTAACTTTCATAACCTGATCTAACAGCTTGATGCCTCTGTAATTATTTGTATTGATCTAACAGCTTGAGATATATATATATATATATATATATATATAGGTAATCTTCCAGTTTCGAGGGGTAAAAGAAATATTCAAGGGAAATAACTTCAGTCTTATATGTATAGAAATATATATCGTCCTATTAAGTTGCTGTATGTATGTAAATCTACGTGTGCAGTGTATATATATACACTATATGTCCAGTCTTTGTGTTCAAACCGTTGTCCCTCCACATGGGACACAATTCTCATATTGTGTATGAATTTGTGTGTATATATATATATATGCTTGCGTATGTATGTTTCTTTTACCCCTCGAAACTGGAAGATGACCTATATATATATATACTGCACACGTAGATTTACATACATACAGCAACTTAATAGGACGATATATATTTCTATACATATAAGACTGAAGTCATTTCCCTTGAATATTTCTTTTACCCCTCGAAACTGGAAGATTACCTCTATATATATACGTATATATATATATATATATATATATATATATATATATATATATATATATATACGACGGGCTTATATATATATGTATATATATAAAATTAATCAAAGGACATACTAATTATGTCTACCTGCTTGAAATAACAGTCAAAACTCGTTATTAAATCGTAGAAATCAAACGAAGGTAAATTTGGTTAAGACAATCTACTTACAAACATTTAAATACTAGGATTCACGTGGACTACTTTCTGCATTGGCAAAATAAGCCTTAGCTTCAGCACGCACTCTTACCATTACTATCAATATATATATATATATATACATGTATATAGATAGATTGATTTAGCTTTGTGGTCCTAAACCCATTACCTACCAATGATCTCATATGAGATCACTTTAAAATTACAAATACATTTTAAGCCTTGTTGAATTGAGCAGCGAGACAGTGGAGTTCACAGATTCCCAGAAAGAAAGAAAAAGCATTAACATTGTGTAGCTACCAGGAATCAATGCTGTGGCTTTATCTTGACGGTAGTGTGTTCATTATTCTACAATACTGAACGCAATATTAGTTATGAAGACCAGAGACAATTAGAGTAATATAGATCATAAGTAGTTACATTTGTTCAGTTTTGATGTAGTTGTTTGTGTGGTTAATTGCCAGAGTAATTATGACAATGACAGCTGGAAGACCTGGACAACGATAATTACAGAAATGTAAAAGCATATGTAGATATTAATGAAACTTTAAAGTCTTAAATATATGACATTTGAATCTATGGAGTTGATTATGTTTTTATTTCATATCACACATAGGTCCTTTGATTTCTACAAATAATTACGACTAACATAGAACATCGGTTCTATCAACCATATGTTTCAGTGGGAAACAAAGCGTAAAATGTACTGGATGTTCTGAACAATGGAGAAAAGACTAGACTCTATGGAAGGCAACAAAAATTCACTCTCACTAACATCTTCCCCAATTACTCGGTGCATTAGGTGAAAGTGCAAAGTGAGTAAGTCTTAGAGATGAAGTCGAAGTGATTTTAGGCTGCTCAAATGGCTTACTCTAGAAATGTATTTCTGTATAGTTTTCGTATTTTATATATGTCTAAATATTTTATTTCATCCACATCTGTATCCCTATATTTACAGCTCGCTTCAACTACTTTCACATCTCACCAGTTTATCAATCTATTCAAGCCAAAATCCTGACTGATTACCATACTACCATTCTAATAAAAATTAAATTGGTCATCTGCATTTGTTGTTGGTTGAGCTATTATATTAATCAAGTCAAAATTAATATCTCATTCCACTCTTTATCTATTAACTTATTAAGCTAATTGCCATCTTTCCTGATCCAATTTGAGTATACTGAGACACGAATTCTTTTATGTGGCATCCTCTAAAACATGTTGAATTTCCTCCACAGGTGGTGCAAATATTGTCAGGAAGAAGTTCCTATGAGGAAGTTCCTATCTGTTAGAAATAGCAGTTAAATGTCCCTTGAATAATACCTTAAGATCTTTTTGTTATATCCTTATGGATAAACGAATACAATGCACCAGTGTAATAACAGTATAATCGAAGCAAACGGCAGTAACCACACGTAATGTAACAACAATATTTTAAGAACCAACAATCCAACGCTCGAACTCGAACCATGCACTTTGAACTCCAGCTGTGACTATCAACACACGAACTGTGGAAGTAGCACCGAAACTGCACTCCGACACGAACTGTTTACTTTATTTAAGCACTCAGGCTTATTACACAGAGGGGACTGCACAAGGACAGACAGAACAACACGTGGGGACAAAAAACACAGAACGAACGAATGAAGGATGAATTATAATAATGGCGGTGAAATGGCGACATGCTCCCCGATCGCAAGCAGTATCGTTTAAATGTTATAGTTAAACGTTTTTAAATAATTTTTCTTTCTTCTCTGTTTTCCCCTTTTTTCATCAGTTTTACAGTCATTAAAATTCCAAACATTTACCTTGTTTTCACCATTTTATGTAAGGCACTAGGTCCTCATAATCTATTACTGGCGGCAAGTCGTCGAACTCCACGCGTACTCCTGCTAGGTATATCTTATCTCCAAACAATTCTCTCAGTCTTGTACATCTCTCTTTGTCGATTACAATTACCTTGGTACTCTCTGGATAATATTCCGTTGTTAGCTTCACTCTTATTACCGACTTCATTTTTGTTATTTTCTGTTCAATCTCCGTGCTTTTCGTATAAGTCACCATATGCCATTTATTTTTCAGTTCTTTTTAATTTACTTGTGCCTGCAGTTCCACTTGATTTTCCGTGTTGGCTTCCCTTGTTGATGTTGTTAGTAACTCATGTCGTGCCTCTTCCTGTTTACCGTCCTTCCTTTTCTTTAACGAACTCTTTGGCGGTGAATCCACGTCTTCTTTCCTTTTGGTTTTTTCCTATTTACCACCGTATATTCCTTCTCCACCTTCTCCGGACACTTCTCACTTCCTGGGGTCGTCACTTCGGCATTTTGCTCCCGCTCATCACCCTGCTGCTGCTGCTGCTGTTCCTTTTCGCCTTTCTCGTCACGTCATTCTGGGGACACCTTACTGTCATGTGTCCCCTTACTCTACACTGTTAACAGGTTGAAAGTCTTCCCTCTACTACTACTCTTAATCTCACGTCTTCTGGCAGTATCACATCCTCCCGTATCGTGTATAAGTCTTGTAAACTGACTTGGATGGCCACTTCCAGGCCGTGTCACCAACAGTTTACCTCTTTCGTTCTCGTTACTTTTAAAGCTTTTGTTTCCTCCTCCATATTACACATAATGGCTGTCACCAACCACACCTCCTCAATCTCCGAAGGTCCTCTGCCAATCCTTACCCTAGCTACTCGTTTGCCACAGTAAGTTAGCAGAAACACCCACCCTAGTGTCCTGAGCGCCACAGTGTAGTGGTTTATCGCTTCTCGTTCGTTAGCGAACCTTAACTCCACTGTGCCGTATTTTTTCCCTCTGGTGTACAGGTTTTTTACCTTCTTCAGACACTCTTCTATGGCTTCCACCGTAGCTATTTCAGTTTTTTTCGTTGTCGTGAACAGCGTTCTATATACCACAGTCCGATTCGTTACGGTAATAGTCAAATTATCCGGCAGTGTCAACCTTAAACTGGTTCCATCCTTTTTGATAAGTCTGTTGAACTCCTTCAACGTCCCTTGCTCCATTTCACCTCTCGAACCTGTAATACGTCTGCAGTTAAACTTCTTCCAGTGGCTGAAGCATAGCTACCGGCTGGAACTGGTTCGCCCTCCATTCTTCCTTTTTTCCCTACTTCACCCATAAATAGGGAAGAAAAGAAACACAAAATTACAGGCAAAAAAACAGCAACTAACAGCAACTAACAATTCAACAATGAGGTTCGACAATTAGGCCCACTCCTGTGTGAGACCTTCAACAAACAATCAACAATGTGACTCACGTTTAACAGGAATCAAAAATGATTAAATCGAACAGCAAAAAGAACCGGCATGAACTACTCTCCTACACGAGCTATTTTCTTTGTTAAAGCACTCAGGCTTATAGACAAAGGGTACAGCACAAGGAAGACAGAACACCACGCGGGGACTGGGGATAAAAAACACAGAACGCACGTATGAAAGATGAACAACAATAAATGAAGGTGAAATGGCTGCATGCTCCCCACTCGCAAGCAGTCATATTTAAATGTTTTAGTCTAAAGTTTTCATATCATTTTTTTCTTTTTTCTCTTTTCTTTCCTTTTTGCATCCGTTTTACAGTAATAAGAATTTCTAACATTTACTTGCGTTTTCTTTTTTACCATTTTATGTAAATCACTAGGTCCTCATAATCTATTACTGGCGGCAAGTCGTCGAACTCCACGCGTACTCCTGCTGGGTATATCCTATCTCCGAACAATTCTCTCAGTCTTGTACATCTCTTTGTCAATTACAATTACCTCGGTACTCTCTGGATAATATTCCGTTGTTAGCTTTACTCTTATTACCGACTTCATTTTGATTATTCTCCTTTTAATCTCCCTGTTTTTCGAATATGTCACCATGTGCCATTTCTTTTTTTTTGGTTCTTTTTCATTTACTTGTTCCTGCTTTCCCACTTGATTTTCCACATTGGCTTCCCTTGTTGATGTTGTTGGAATCGCCTGCTGTGCATCTTCCCATTCATGTTCCTTCCTTTTCTTTTTCCTATTTACCACCGTATATTCCACCTTCTCCGAACACTTCTCACTTCCTGGGGTCGCCTCTTCATCACTCTGCTCCTGATCGGCACCTTGCTGTTTCTCATCTACCACCGTACACTCCTTCTCCACCCTCTCTGAACACTTCTCACTCACAGCGTCCGTCATTCCGCTCCCGCCCGGTACTCTGCTGCTTCAGTTCCTCTATACCTTTATCGTCTTTCTGGGGACATCTTATTCTCATGTGTCCCCTTATTCCACACTGGTAACAGGTTGGAGGTCTTCCCTCCACCACCACTCTCAATTTCTCATCCTCCGGCCGTATCACCTCCTCCACAATCTTGTGCAAGTCTTGTAAACTGATCTGGATGGCCACCTCTATTCCGTATCCGCAACAATTTATCTCTTTCGTCCTTTTTACTTTAAAACTTTTGCTTCCTCCATATTATACATAATTACTGCTACCAACCATGCCTCCTCAATCTCTGGGGATACTCTGCCAATCCTTACCCTGGTCACTCGTTTGCTACAGTAAGTCGGTAGAAGTACCCACGCTAGTGTCCTGAGCGCCACAGTGGAGTGGTTTATCGCTTCTTGTTCGCTAGCGAACCTTACCTCCACTGTGCCGTATTTTTTCCCCTTTGGTGTAGATTGTTGTGAGGCTTTTACCTCCTTCAAACACTCTTCTATGGCTTCCACCTTAGCTATTTCAATTTGTTTCGTTGTCGTGGACAGCGTTCTATATACCACTGTCCACTTCGTTACACTAGCTGTATAATCTTGCGGCGGGGTCAACCTCAAACTGGTTCTCTCTTTCTCGATCAGTTCGTTCAACTCCTTCAACTTCCCTTGCTCCATTTTCACCTCTCGAACCTGCAATACGTCTGCAGTTAAACGTCTTCCAGTGGATGAAGCATAGCTACCGGCTGGAACTAGTTCGTACACCATTCTTCTTTTTTTCTTTTACTTCACCAATAAATGGGGAAGAAGACAATTATACAATCACAGGCAAAAAAGAAACAGCAAGTAGCAATTCAACAATGAGATTCGACAATTAGGCCTACTTCTACGGGAGACCTTCAACAAACAATCAACAATGTGACTCACGTTCAGCAGGGATCAAAAATGATTAAATCGAACAGCAAAAAGAACCGGCATGAACTACTCTCCTACACGAACTGCCACAGTTACTCACAGTGCTACTATTTATAGGTAGTGGTCCAGTCCATTCTCACCAGCAGGTGTCGTACTTTTGCAGAACACTTTTAAAAAAGGAAGTACATGCTGGATAATGCAACCTAAGATACACTTTGTCTGAAGAGAGGAGGTGGTCAGGCCAAAAATATTTTTTTGTTTATATACTCGTAGAGCTGATTTGAAGTCAAACGGTAACAACAACAACACTAGCAGTAATAATAATAGCAACAACAACATATCTTACAGTGGTTCCGTCTTAATACGATATTGAGTCAACTAACTTACTAGCGTGCAAGGGAAAGATATTATGTTTCTTTAGATCTCGTCATACACTCCTGAGAACTGGAATAACAAATTGAGCTCTGTTGCATTTGATATATGGGCAGGATGGGCATGGATAGACCGTCCTCTTTTACAGATCTGCTTGATCATGCTGACCGACTGCTAATCGACAACAGTCCGGGAGTGATGTTCTAAATTAGTATTTAATACTCTTGGGTTTATAGATCTGGATTTTGATAACCTAGACTGTAGTTATTTTTTAAGCAACAGGAATGTAATTTCGAGCCTCGAAAGTGTCTTTTAAATATTGTAAGATTGATAATGATGTAGAGGACTGAGGACATAGAGCACTGTCCTAGATGCTTTACAGTAATGATTGTCGATACTTTCTGTAACATTAGAAGAGAATAACGGAAGAAAATGAACTGAACCCTTGCTGGGTAACAACACCCAGCCAAAGGATTCCAAAAGACATGGTTTAAAGTGTTTAGTTTAATATGCAGGGTTCGAATCCCACGAAAGGCAATTCTTTCTTTCATCATTTTTGGTTCAATAAATTCTGCGTTCAAGTGGTTCAGGCGAATCAACAATTCTCAAATGCAAAACTTTAACACAGAGAATGTGTGTGTGTGTGCATGTGTGTGTATGTGCGATGCAGGGAGAGAGAGAGAGAGAGAGAGAGAAGGAAAAGAAAAAGTATATGTGAGAGAGATGAAATTAGTGACAGAATGACAGAAAAACGTTATACATACCCCAGACCAAAATTGAACTCCTCTTTAAAAAAGATGTCTGGTATTTTTTGAATACAACAACCACAGACAGAAAAATATGAAAAGCTTCTATAGCCATCCACATGAAAGATGCCAGAAGGAAGTAACGTAACAGAGCAGCCACTGCCTACAAAAACCACAACAGTAACAGTAATATTAATGATATTTGACATTGACGCAAGGCCTCGAATATATATTATTTTGCAAGGGTGGGGGATAGATGTCAGTCCTTGATTGATATTTTATATTGTTGAATTCAGAGGGATAAATGCTAGAATAAGCCCCACTGAAATTTCAACAAAGAACTCAAAAAGACGTCTTTCAATATAGAAGGGAATTTCGTTAGATGCTTTTTGCGAATTCACTACATTATCACTGACAGGAGTCAACCTTGCCTTTCATCCGTCTTCGGCATCGATAAATGAAAATACCAATCAAGTATAAGGATCGATGGTATCGACTCACTCACCTCATCCTTAAAATTGCCTGATTAGATGGAAAGGCGCAAAGGTATAGAACAGAATTCAAAGAATGTTGGACAGGAAGCTAATATAGACATGCGAGATGAGCTAAACATTTTATATACAGGCGAGAGGAAGCGCAGAAAATGTCGCACAAAAATACAATTAGACGAATTAAAAATTGATGACTCATTACCTGGTATTTCTTATAAATATTGATGTTCTCATCTGACAGTTAATCATTGTGAAATGAAAACTGGTACAGCATCGATTACGACGATAAGGGTTGTATTCGAATCATGAAGTTAACGCGCAAGTGGCTGAGCGCTCCACAGATACGCATTTCTTTAATGGATTTGTCAGAAAAAGTCAGTGTGACACAGAATGTGACAAAGCTGGCCCTTTTTGAAATACAGGGAGCATGCATTTTTGCCAAAATGCTTGGGCTCTTATTGGATGAAATTTAAGTTAATCGACTGTTTTTCACAATGTTTAATATAAAACAAAATATTTACTGGTTTAAATGCATTTACTTACCTTACAAGCAGCTGTTACATTTATAATATATCCTTGGAACCCAACAAGAAAGATAAGATAAGTAGCAGCTAAAGAACTGCAAAAGTTTACTAAAATCTTGGAAGCCATTAATTTCCATAGATTTCTGAATTAATGAAGAAAGAAAAAAGAAATAATAATATTGCATTTAATTAACATAAATTTAATAGAAATTGCTCAAAGCACAAAAAATAAACTACAACTATGTATGTCGGTGATGGTCATTCGAAATGTAGAAGATATACGAAATATGCATTTAGAATATGTATATAGATGTGGTGAAAGTAGCTGTGTATAATGGTCTGTATGTAATATAAAACATTAGGTTTATTGTTTACTCTACTCACTGGGTAGTTTTGGCTGTTAATGGTAGTAGTTTTTTTATAGTCAAAGAACAAGTCAGACGCCTGTACATGATACATTAGGTGTGCAATGAGATGGTGCACACACATACACACACTTAATATACCTTGTTGGTATATAAGTAGTCATACCGTACAAGAAGCTACATCTGTAGGTTTTAGTCAATACTGTATTCAGTGAACAGTTGTAAGCATCAAGTTACGTACGTACAATATTTTTGTGGACAAAGAAGTAATGATCAGCCAGAGTAGTTTCAATTCTGTGTTGGGATTTCATCAGCAGAGGCAGTTTATAAACCCGCTTTTACTAAACATTTAAGGAAATCTAATTATTTTGTGTATTATTATCAAATAAGATAAATGCAGATGCGGTTTGTACTATTTGATGCCTATGCAGGTTTCCAATTGTGGCTATTTGCAACCGTTGCAGTGGATATTCATAGTGATTTTAGATGCAGATTAGCAACAATTTTTTCACGGAGAAAACTTTGTTACATTACATTACGTCAACATAGAGCGAAAGTACATATAACACACGCGCACACGTACACACACTACGCCTATGCCCGTGAACAGTATCAATTATTTCCTTATCTGAATGTGTCAATGCATCTCAACGCTTCGAAAGCAAACTTTGTTTACTTTCATCGTAAGTTGAATATATATATACGTATTCTTTTATTCTTTCTTTCATTTCTTTACTCGTTTCAGCCACCAGACTGCGGCCATGCTAGGGCACTGTCTTGAAAAGTTTATTCGGACGAATCGACTCCAGTACATTGTTTTAAAGCCTGGTGCTTATTCTATCGGTATCTTTTGCCGAACAGCTATGCTACGAGGACATAAACACACCAGCACCGGTTGTCCAGCGATGGTGGGGAACAAACACAGGTATAAAAACACACACGCACACACGCGCACACGCGCACGCTCACACACACATACGACAGGTTTCTTCTACCAAACTCACTCACAAGACTTCGTTCAGCTCGCGGCTATAGTAGGAGACACTTGTCTAAGATGTGATGCAGCAGGTCTGATCTCCGGATCATGTGGTTGGGAAGCTGTGTGTGTGTGTGTGTGTGTGTGTGTGAAACTGAAATATGTACTTATTAAATTTTGCTTTGAGTGAAATAATCATAATTTTTCATATTCCTTACATTGTTATCTCAGACAATAGTAATAAAGCTAATTTTTAGAAAATCCCTCTGAAATAGTTCATTCAAAGAGTAATGTCGCCTCCCTTTTTGTCATATTTTTGTAGCACTTTCACTTGTTATGTTTTCATCAATACCGAGGTATTTGTTGCATTCTTTGAGTGGAAAAGAAGAAATAGCGAGATTGTTGATGCGCAAGCTTTGAGTTTGTGGAACTTACTTCTCATATTCAGTAATCAAATACTGCCATTTCTTTTGGCCAAATCCCATTCCTATGTCAGTTTCAAATGTTACAGACTCTACCTGTATTTTGGCATTATTAATATGCTGTGTGTAAATCGTTAGGTCATCCAGAAAGAAATCATGGGTTATATTGGTATCTCTAGCAAATATATCTATTAGATTTATATAGCAGATATGATAATGGATTTAATGCCAGAATGGACAGAATTACCACATCAGAAGTTCCACATCATTAGCTAACCGCCTCTGTCTGTGGGAGGGTGTGTTGCTTCACATACATCGCATATATATATATACACCACACATACCATACAAATGTTTTCGCCCAAAAGAATTTAATCTGGCTGAATAGAAAATATTAACTCGCCAACACACTACAAATTGGTCACAGACATACTGTACAAAGAGGGTAGAGACCGATATAGTAGTAATAGTAAAGATATTACTTTTCTGAATTAACTCTACTTAAACACACAGGACTTCCCTCTCTCACTCCCTCCCTCCGTCCCTCTCTTTTTCTCATGTCATCCTTACTGTGAGTCGCTTATAAAAACCTGCACTAAAATTATTGTTCAATTCAATAATCCTTCCTCAAAGTGACAACATTCTGGAATTCTCTTCACATCCATGATTTTCTTGCAGACATCAACCGCGTCATGCTTACCAATCTGTGAAAGACCCACAAACTGATGGACACTGTCTGGATGCATTTGAACAGTTTATAAAATAAAATAGAAATTGAAACGCTCACTTGAAATAAGCATGGATTATTATTGTCAGGAGGAGACAGACAAATGATATTCCACAGCCAATGTTAGAAAGAATAGACAAGAGTTGATTATTCTTTACATCTCTTTTCTTCTGGTAGACATCCTGCAATAGAAACAAACATCGTTTAAGCTCCTCCTCTTCTTCCTTTCTTTTATACTAGTTAATACGTCTATAGAATATGATATAGGTGGCGCCATCTTCTACAACATATGACATGACACTGTCGTTATGATGTCTATATGAAATGACCAAGTCCAGGTAGAATATACCACCATCTTATAAGTCTTGAATTCAGATTCTCTGAAGGTATATCTTAGTATATGTTATCAGTACAACTAATCCAAGCTGCTTCACTTAAACTATCCTTCAACTGAGGGCCGACGTATGACATGAAATTTCAGATAAATGTTTGTCTAGATACATTAAAAACGCAAAAGGAAAAATTATGTTGGTAACAAAAATAATAGAAATGAAAGCAGTAATAAAAAACAAGTGATTTAATTCAATAATATTCCTGACAGCATTGACAATGAGAGAAACAACATCTGTGACTCGACTCTTTTTGTAATGTCAGGTGATGGAGTGA
>NC_142956.1:4217682-4221039 GCF_046866305.1 Octopus bimaculoides
GAAATTGATAAATAACAAAAATTACTGCTAAATGTTGTTCAAGTCATAAACATTTAAAAGCTTTCGACGGAGCGTGAAGTGAAATTATTCCTTTTTGGAATAGTGTATCTCGAAGCACATAGATATTAATTAGAAAAATAATTAAAAAAACATTTTGGATCGGAAATGTCTCACGAGCAGCCTATCACTTTTCATATCCAAAACATTTTTCAGCCTAATACCTACGTGCTATTATTTATAGCTTTATGTGCTTCGAGATCCATTTTAAAAAAAACTGAATTATTACAATTATTGTTGTAACTTCTACTTCCTCCACAACTATTACATTACTTCAATATTAGAATTAACATAATAGCTAAACCTACCACTATCACCCACTACCATTACTTCATACACAAGTAACCAGAGAAATTTCAACGTTGGCCAACTAATTATGGTGTATTCAGTAGTTTTCTGCTTTCTCTCCCAATTTCTTAGTTGTTCTCAGATATTCAAAGACATGAATACAGTTACATTTTGTGAAAAACGATGGTTATCTCAATCATTTCAACTAATAACAACATTTGCTAGTCTACCTGGAAGGTTTTGTAACTAAGTGCACACATATATACAACCAAACAAACGAACTCACATAGTTACACATAATTACACATTGACGTAAATGTCCCTCCTACTCTATTAGTTGACAACAGCATCAAATATATGTTAATAGAAATTAGGACAGCTTGCTCTCGTATTATGTGCGTAGTTAGGAACATGTTTGATATTTTCTCTTAAATTCTCTCCTAATATATGTGGTCTACGAAGGGGTTTTCAGAGCATGTTCAGCTGTGTGTATGTGTGCGTGCACGCCCAAGCATGTGTGCATGTGTGTGTGTATGTGTGTGCGTGTGTTTGTGTGCGCTCGTCGTTAAAATTCTGGACAGGAAGAAAACGAATCACTAGAACACGCGCAGTCCATCTATTTATACAGATAAATTTCGATTTTTAGGAAAAGTTCAAGACTTACAGATTTATGCGGCAAGATGACAGAATCTTTAGCACTCCGGACAGATTCACAGTAAAATAGTGATAAGGATGTGTGTAGACTAGTATTAACTAATGACGGATGCTTCCATATTTAATTGTGGTTTATATTCGTTAATGAATGATTTTCCTTAGTTAGATTTATGCGGCAAGATGACAGAATCTTTAGCACTCCGGACAAAATGCTTAGAGCAGGTCGTCACTCTTTACGTTCTGGGTTCAAATTCCAGTGAAATTAACTTTGCCTTTCATTCTTTCGGTGTCAATAAACTTATGCATCACTGAAATATTGGGAACGATATCATTTGACTCTTCACCCGCCGCCACTCAACAAATTTCAGACATTGTCCCTGTAGTAGAAAGCATTATTATGGTTGCTTTATTTTGAATCTATACAATCTATATGCTGCGTATATTATATTTTGCATTTTGATTGCAAACTCTACGAAGCTTCGTACCATAACTACTTTATGTGGCAATAAAATTAATATATTTCGTTCTAATGTATTGTCTAGAACAAACGATCAATAAAAGAATAATTATGAGAAAGTATTGTACCTCAGTCTTTGCTTCTGTTCCATTAGTTCCATATGAAACAGCATAAATGAGGCCGTTGAAAGTGTCCTTCTCCACTTTGATAACACAACTCCCAAGATTAAAATATAAAACTGTGACTTGCTACTCTTCCAGTGGAACTTTTTCTGGGGTTGTTTCTATGGTGTCCAACATTCTGTGAGAAAATCAAGAAAACAACTTTCAATTAACAGTATGTTTCAAATACGTAATTAGCTATAAGTGTAATTACACAAATTATATTGATTAACAATTTTTTTACAGGCGTAGGACTGGCTGTATGGTAAGTAGCTTGTTTACGAACCACATGGTTCCGGGTTCAGTCCCACTGCGTAGAACCTTCGGCAAGTATCTTCTACTATAACCTCGGGCCGACCAAATCCTTGTGAGTGGATTTGGTTGATGTAAACTGAAAGAAGCCCGTCGTATATATATATATATATATATATATATATATATATATATATATATATGTGTGTGTGTGTGTGTGTGTGTGTGTGTGTGTGTATATATGTTTGTGTGTCTGTGTTCGTCCCCCCCCAACATCGCTTGACAACCGATGCTGGTGTGTTTACGTCCCCGTAACTTAGCGGTTCGGCAAAAGAAACCGATAGAACAAGTACTGGGATTACAAAAAATAAGTCCTGGAGTCGATTTGCTTGACTAAAGGCGGTGCTCCAGCATGGCCGAAGTCAAATGAATGAAACAAGTAAAAGAGTAAAAAGAGACTATTGTTAGTGTTGCTTCCGTTGTTGTTATTGTTATTGCTACTAATGCATACCCAACAACAACAACAACAACAGCTACTACTACTACTACTACTACTACTACTACTACTGCTACTGCTGCTGCTGCTGCTGCTGCTGCTGCTATCAAACAACACATATTAATATGAATTTTACCTGTTGACAATTCCATCAGATTGTTCTGCTTCAATCAAAACCTTTTCTGGTGTGTTTACCATATTGTTGGCACTAAGAAGCACATTGTTCAATGTTATATTGACCGACACCTTCGATATCAATGGCAACATTGTCTCAAGGATGTTTACAGCCAAGTCAATATCTTTTTGTTTGAAATACACCGATTTCTGGGAAATATTCAGAAGCGTGGTCGAAATCAGTCCAAAATTTTCTGAAGTGTAAAATTTAGAATAAAATTTAAGGAAATTTACAGCCGTTTCTATACGAAATATTTGATACAAATTAAGCACAACAGAAAAATTAATGAATCACTGGTAGTTGATTAACAACTCTAACTTAATATAGCACAAAGATTGCTAAATGTGTTCAGTTCATCAGTTGCATACTCACTGTTATACATCCTTTGAGTCTCCTACTTTGTAGTATTAAATGGAATCCTTTATAGTTGAGTAAGACATACCCTTTATAGTGGAAGTCATTGGCAACAAATAAGCTGTAATACATTAGCCTTCATAAACAGCGGCTTAATCTTAACGAAATTACCCTTCCAAACAGGTGAGCAAAGATAAAAACGAGTTGTAGGTCTAATACTTAACATTGATCAGCTTTCATCAAGGCCTTATGAAACACTGAAGTCATCTCAGTAGTTTAGGCTTACGAAAATCTCTTTAATTCTATAGTGTTACAGCAACAGATGAAAGTGATAAATTGCTCATATTCTATGTTACGCAACTATGTGGACTGCATCATTGAACATTTAATTATTTTACCATCATCAGCATAACGTAATGCATTTGTAAAGACATGAGCCGACATTATCTCTATTGCTGGTAGA
>NC_142956.1:4221539-4264039 GCF_046866305.1 Octopus bimaculoides
CCAGTCACTAGTCATTCCCTTGGTGAGGCCTAATGTTCAAAGGTTGTGCTTCACCACCTCATCCCATGTCTTCCTTTGGGTCTACCTCTTCCACTGGTTCCCTAAACCGCTAGGGTTTGGCACTTTTTCATCCAGCTATCCTTATCCATTTTCACCACATGACCATACCAGCAGTCGTCTCTCTTGCACACCACATCTGATACTTCATAGGTCCAACTTGTCTCTCAAGGCGATTACACTCTGTCGAGTATGCACACTGACATTACATATCCATCGGAGTATATACACATGTGCATATTTGTATTCATACGCATACACGTATTATGCTGCTCTAAGAGTTTGAGTTATTCATCTTATATATATGTGTGTGTGTGTATATATATATATGTGTGTGTGTGTATGTATGTGTGTGTGTGTGTATATATATATATATGTTAGAAAAAATAATAAGGTACTCACCTGTGTATATGTGTGTGTGTATAAATACAATATAAGCCCCATGTAATTACTCCCCACCCTAATCGTTCCAATTGTTTAATTTATTGAGTTCTGTCTCTTCTCTTTTTCTGTGATTTTGTTTTCTTTTAATCTCCTTCTCCACCCTTCAGACATGTTTTTAATGTTTTTATTCTTTTCTTTTTCAGGTGAATCAACAATACCTTCACTCTCGTTTCACACCTCTACACTATGCTTCTTACTCGGGACACACATACACAGTTCATCTCTTACTGAATCACACAGGCATCAATGTCAATATCAAAGACAGTGATGGTAACACACCTCTACATCTGGCAGTTCAAAAGTAAGTCTCCATTGGATCTGGAATATCCAAATCTGTTTCTTTTATGTTTCCAATGTTTGTTTCTTTTCCATCGAGTCATTCATGTCATAATCCCACCACGGGGTTGTTGTATTTCTTCTCTCTCTCACACTGTAATGACACTGTAATCTACTTCATTAATTAATCATCTCTGTAATTGTTGTTGTTGCCTGACTAGATTCTTTACTGTATCTCATCCTCCAATACCTCAACGTTACAGGTTCGAATCCTCTCTCTTCTTCCTTTCATTCCATGTGGAAATGCCTTCTCTCTCTCTCTCTTGTAGTTTTCCTCTTTCCTCTGACCCTGGGCTAAATACAGAATCATTCCCTTACAATATTTACATTTGTCTCTTTATGCTCCATGTTCAAATCCTGCCAAAGAATCTTTTATCATTCTGGCTCAATATAATCTGTACCAGTAATATCCAGGGGTTCATTTAATAAACTGTCCTCTCTCTTCTCTTCTTGTGTCTCATTACTGTTGGGACAAAATACCTTGTGGTATTTATTTACAACGGTTTATGTTCCGAGTTCCAATCCTGCCAATGTCAACTTGTCCTTCCATCTTTACAAAGTTGATAAAATACAATACCAGTCATGTACTGGGGTCCATATAATTAACTGTAGCCTTTCTTTCCCTCCTAAATTTCATTTTTATACAACAGATGGTTGTTGTGCCATATATACATTTCTGTGTTTACTCAGGTGTGTGTATATATGGTTGTGTAGAGTGTGTATTGACTAAATATATGTGTGTGTTTGTGTAATAATTGCTGTAATTAGGTTATGGTGACCCAATAACTTTTGTTTTCTTTAATGACCTAATAATTATTAATTATTGAACCTCTGTGATGTTTGTATTCTTCATGTTTTTCTTTCCTCTTTCCATAATTTCCAGCCAACACTCTGATGTGGTGACTTTGCTGCTGTCCCAGGTTAGTTAACAAATACATATTATATACACTCTCGAGTATATTATTGATCTGTTTAATTTTAATACCATCGAGGTTCCAGTGAAATAATGGGGGTAGATTTAATCACCTGTACCCCTAAACACTTTGTATGACAGGTCTTGGGTGTGTGGAGGAACATTATATTGATCATGATGATGATTATGTTATTTTGGTGGTGGTGACAGTCCAACTGACCACCACCACTGACGATAGTATCTTTAATAACACTTTGATATCCACCCTAATTTTCATGTAAATTCTCACTTTCTATTTTTTACCTCCACAAAGGACTCAGTTCAATTAGATATCAAGGGCTTTCATGAAAGGACACCCTTCCTACATGCTGTCAGACAGGGGCATCTTGGAATTATAAATGAATTGATAGCCAGGGGTGTGGAGGTAAATGCTGTTGACTCTGCTGGCGAAAATTGCCTGTTCTCAGCTTTGGGAAGAAATGCCTTTCATTCTGAGAAGGAGCACATAGCTCTTTTAGATAAGGTAAGTTTTAAAATTGCTTCTAAATGTGTGCATGTTTGTGTGTGAATGTATATATTTTTGTACGTCTTTGAGATTATATATATATATATATATATATATATATATGAGAGAGAGAGTGAGAGAGAGACAGAGAGAAACAGAAAGACATTATGTCTGAATTCACAACCACCATCCCCATCCTCTATTACCGTTTCCTGGTCCAGTCTCCAATGACAACCCTTAGTTATATTATTATGTAACAAACACTATTTCCTATCCTGTCTCCTTTCACTCTCAAAGCCATGGCCTCTCCATGGTAGAGAAGGTAACCCATCTCGTATGTTGGCCATATAAACACACCCATCACAATATGAAGTGGGGGGGGGGTGACCTATTGAGGAGAGGGGATATTATTCCCTAATAACAATGATTCAGGGTAGAAAAGATGTCTGCGTGACATGATGGACGGTAACATTTATAGTGCTGGCGTCATGGTAAATACATCCAGTCCATTCAATGAAGAATACTGACTCAAACAGCTCCTCTCTGTCACACTTCTTTTATACGATGTATATGCTTTGACGTTCTGTGGAAATGTCATAACAATGTTGTATCTTAGAACACCAGAGAATGGATACAATGAAGCAAGGTCCTTAGAGAGTTTCCTTGTATTTATGTTTTGTATGTACAATTATATATACATATACAAAGGTAGCAGTGTGTATCCATTGGTAGATCTGTTGGTATTTATTGTTAAGTGTTGCAGAATTCTAGCAGCTCTTTGATTCTCATAGGAATAAAGGTCACTACAGAGGTGTGACTATTATTCAGGCAGTTGATGGTCATCTGTGTAGTGTAGTAATGTCTACTTTGGTGAGAAGAGTCTACTCTGGCAGCCAGCTACCTCCACACCTACTGGAATTGTCTATCTGGCTAACAGTTTGAACAATTTATTGATAACTATAATATGTTGGTGTGCTGCCTCAACTGTGACAGCAATTCTTACCTCCTTTACTTCACCTTCATCATCAAAAGATGTTTCCTTATTCATTCATCATCATCATCATCATAATGTGATGGCTGTTTTCCATGCTGGCATGGGTTGGACGGTTTGACAGGAGCTGGCCAGCTAAAGATCTACCTGGGTTCCATATCTCTTTTCACATGGTTTCTATGGCTGGATGCCCTTCCTAATGACAACCACTTTATATAGTGTACAGGTTGCTTTTCTGCAGCAGCGAAATGGATATTTGCGTGGCACCAGCATGGGTCGTTTTTACGTGGCACCGGCACCAGCCATCCCACAAGATTAGGTTCTCTCAGGTGAAGAGAGATGCAGGGGGCATACTTGTATGCATGGACAACCAAGACGTAGCTGGACATATCTTTTCAAGTCCAGCAAACCACCAAACCCTCGGTCCCTTGTCATCCCCTCCCCAATACCTGAAGCTCCTTTCTCACCACTTTATTGCACACATCCCTGGGTCTACCCCTTCCACACGTTCCTGCCACAATTAGAGATCATCTTGATGCAGTTATCTTCATCCATGTGCATTACATAACCATACCAGTACAGTCTTCTCTCTTGCGCACAACATCCGATGCCTCATAAACCCAGTTTTTCTCTCAAATCCACTTAATTATGGAAACCTTATTGATCTGTTTGGATATGTCTGTGTGGCGTTGATTTAGTTGTTATGTCTGAAGACATTACTATGTTGTTGGTGTCTTCCTTCCTGGTATAACATACATTATTTGTGGTGTCCTATTTATATATACAATACTTTCCCATAAGTATTTCTCCTGCTATGGCCTGTTGGCTTTTTCAAGCCAGTTGTATAGATAGGTTCTTGTTCGTTTGTTGTGTTTTATTATTGTGACATTTGTTCCCTTATATTTTGCATATTTGACTTGATGCTATGATGTTTTTATATTGTTTTTTTTTTTTTTAAATATTTTTTGTTATTTGTGATTGACAAGTAAATATTTACTCATTAAGTATCATCAATCTTGATGTTAACCAATAATGCGTGTTTTGCTCAATATAATGATCATAAATATTGTCTTAATGGAGAAAGTAAAGTAAAAACAAATGATAATGAGAAATGAACTATAGATGATGTAAGAACTCAATACCTCAATATTGTGTAAACATTTTAATCACCAGATCGACAAACTATGTGTATATGTAGTTGAACTGTTGTGTAAGTTGGGTCATCTTTACCATGTATTTGTGTAGTATTGTACTCGTCATTTTATATTTCATCATTTGTAGTGCTGCACTGAGCTCAAACGAAGCAAAGATAATAGGCTCTCTGGTGTGGTGGTTGCTTGTTATCTAGCCAGCAAAGGTGCCGACTTTTACCATAAAAATAGCAGAGGAAATACACCGCTGGACTACATTACCAATCAAGCTTTGAAAGAAAAATTACAAACATTTTTACAATCACGGTAAGTATTCACTGGGAAAGAGAAGATAAACCATTATTGTTTATTTTGTATGTAATCATGTTTTTATGTTTGTATTGTCTTACTTCTACCAATACATTATACTGTCACTAGTGTATTGATGAGAAGCTATACAATAATACTAAGAAGAACAATAAACAAAATGTAGTTGTTAAGAGATCAATGAGAGACCTTTATTTTGATTACATTTGCATAATTGGTTGTCTTGACACTGTTCACCCCTGCCTACCTCCCTTAATTCCCTATTTTAAAGATTTGTAACCAATAAGAAAATGTACAACTAAATAATAAAGTTAATGAACACATTTTGAAATTGCTATTTAGAAGTAACATTGCCACATATCTCCACAAAAGAGAATTGCCAGAAAACAAATATTTCTAGTAAAATATAAACCATTCCTCATGTTTTAGGCTTCTTGGTCACCTTAAACTCCTGTATTTTATCAGTTTCAGCAATTTCATTGCCATACATTTGTCTATATTAACTGCTGTTGAAGCAGACACATTATTCTCTTAGAGAATATACTTAACTTTCTTTGTCTCTTGAAATTGAGATATTGTTTATAGACATTGATTTTTGGACTGTATAAATGTGGTTCTGCTTCATTCGATATACAAGCATTGGTAGGATTTTTTTATGGGAACATTATAATAATAATAATAATATAATTTATAACGGAGCTCAGATGTACTACAACTTACTGGAAAAGAGTAAAAGAGGGGACAGAAAGCAGCAGCTAATCAAATAATGACAGCATTGAAAGCTAGAAGTACATGCACGATACATAGAATAAAACACAACGAAACAGAAAAGAAAAGGGTGCATAGGAACATCTGGGGTGGCGTTGGTGCACTTCAGGAAACATGGAAGTTTCTAAAGATGCAGTGTCCTGATAGCTAAAAACTGACTTGGGTAGTTTATTCTGTGCTTAATTCTGAGTGAAGAGAGATATTTCCAAAAGCCATGGGTGTTCCTTTTTACTTTGTAAACATGTCTGCTGGTGGCAGAGATATTGAATCCACAAAGGTGGCCAAAGTTGTTGGCAAGATGGTGGATAAACTTGTGGGATTCAACCAAATCAGCCGCTAGATGTCGAAACTGTAATGTGTCAATACCTGGAGAAGCATTCCAAATATGGTAACTAACAGAAAGCATTTGCCTGGTTTCACTTCTCTGGACAGCTTCCAGTAGACATTCTGAATAAGATGGGGTTCCAGATTGGAGATGCAAACTGTGTGGACATATGATAGCCATATTTAACTTTAAATAGATTGGCCATAAATGGCAGACTGATTGATTGATGCTAAGACAACTTTAATCTTTTTGATGATTTTGAGAATGTGGTTCATCCATCAAGGACCATTGTTGAGATTAATGCCAAGGTCAAGGTCACTGATAGAATTCTTAAGTTTGGTGTTTTGAAAGGAGTTGATAAATTCTGGGCTTTTCCTCCCATATTGTATGGTGGTGCACCTGTTTATAGCCAACTTCTGTTTCCAGTCAGCAATCCATTACTGCATTGTGTCCAGGTGAGATTAAAGGAATGATCTATGGCATATAGTTGGCATGGATTTAGTTAACACATACAAGAAGTAACAGAAGACGAAGAACAGTTCCCTACAGATCTTCTGTATTGGGTACAGAATGTTATCCTAGTACTGTGACAATTTCTTTTCAACTGAGAATGTAAAGACTTCAACTAGTTATAAAATTTAGGCCTCGCATCCATTGCAGACATTTTTGCCATAATTCGTTTGTGTGGCATAAAATTAAAGGCTTTGGTGAAGTTGAGATAGATAACATCCACCTATGAACCACCATCTGTGGTTTAGGTGATGTCTTCAAGAAAATCAATGGGTTGACTTGACCACTGCAGTTACAGTTAGGAATCCAAATCAATAAGGTTGAGAGTTCAGGTGTTTCAGAATGTCTCTCTTTCACAGGAAACCGTTAATTCAGTGAGACTGACTGGATGGTTATCAACAGGTGATGTCTGGCCAACCTTTTTGAGAAGAGGAATAACACAGGCAATTTTCCATTATACTGGGTTAAGCTGAATTAGAAGTATAGAAAAAGGATGCACCCTTTGAGAAGCAGACAAATAACACCTTCAAAACTTCCATTGGCATCACAGCATTGTAGAAATAAATTCAACAAGTGACATGGAATTTGATCTCGGGAGCAGTAAAGATGGTTCATTTGAATTTCCAACTGTAAAATTGCCAGTGTAGTATTCAGCAATAAGCTCTGTACAGTCTTTTGGGATTGCCTATAAATTGACGTGTGTAGGGATTGCGAAAAAAGTCAACTAGAGAGTGAGGCAGCCTCTGTTGTTGAACAAACAAACTTTCAGAACATTTTACCATCCAATTTTGTTGCTAAACATAGTTCAAATATTAGTCACCCACTTGATATGGTTGGACGCTCTGTTGCACCTTCTTTTATATCCTCTGTTCTCCTATCATGTACTGCATCTCATCGATATTTCCTGGCAGTTTCACATATTGATGCTTCAAACATGAAACTATAACTACACAATCATGAGTCCAATAGCCTAACCACTAAGCCATGTTCCTCACTCTGGACATTGCAGTGCCTCATAATATTCTGTACTGTAAACATGGACACGATGTAATATTTGTTACAAATGAATGTTATAGGTGGAATGTGTTTTTATTTTCTTCTGCAGGTGTATGCTTTGTGAAGTAAATGAGGCCACTGTGGAGTTACAACCCTGTGCACATAATGCGGTATGTGGAGAGTGCTACACAATTAAACTTAAAAGATGCCCCAAGTGCAGAACATGTATGAACAGACGAAGAGGTTTTGGTAAGGATACTTTTTGATGACCTGCCTGTTTGTCTCATGGAATTTATGGTGGGCAATGATGTATTTCATTTTGTTGTAGACCCAGGTCTGTGAGAATCTGACAGACTTTTGATAAAAAAGTTCCAGGTGCCTTTTCTTTTTGACAGTATTTCTATGACTACACCCACTGAATATTGTCTTTATCCAAGTAGGAAACTTGTCACACATCAAGAGGGTACTGTCTACAACATAACATTAATGCATTTTACTGAACGATAAATGTCGACTAACTGAGATATCAACAAATCTCAAAGGTCCCAGTTGTTATCATCATCATCATCATTTAACGTCTGCTTTCCATGCTGGCATGTGTTGGATGGTTTGACTGAGGACTGGCAATTTGGGAAGCTGCACCAGGCTCCAATCTGATTTGGCAAGGTTTCTACAGCTGGATGCCCTTCCTAAAGCCAACCACTCTGAACGTGTTGTGGGTGATTTTTATGTACCACTGGCACAAGAACAAGTGGGGTGGCACTGGCATGGACCACTCTAATGGAGCTTTCTATGTGCCACTAGCATGGGTGACAGTCAGATGGCACTGGCATGAGCCATGCTCGAATGGTGCTTTTTATGTGCCAAAAGCTAATGATTAAAAACAACATCAGAGCCAGCTTTGTAATGTAGGAATTTCAATGACAAAATCTCAACTGCGAGAGTTGAAGGGCCAGTATAAATGAGTCTGATTGTTAAATCGGTTGTTTTGGAATGTTGGAGAAATTACAACATATTTTACACACTCAGAATGTCTCCAGTTAGAATATATACACCATAGTTGTAAATGCAAAAAAAAAAACAAAAAAAAAAGATTAAATATGAGAATATTGATCGTTAGATTATTTTTATTGAATGTTAAATTAGTATTGAACTGTGATTATATTATTACATTATCAAGAGATAATTAAATGAGATAGTTACATCATTGTTAGATTATGGAGAGAGAGGAGATTTAGGAAGGCTAGTCTATATTGTTGTGAACCGAAGTGTTGAGATACTAAGCAGTAACACTTGAAACTAAAAATACTGACCAAAGCCATTGGGGTCATCAGTTGGTCATTGATGAAAGAGATTTCTCATGATCATAAAATATAGATTACTAATAGGGATAAAGAAATTTTGTTATAAAGTATAAAAGTCGGAAGCACACATTTTGGAGATTCCAAAGATGGAAGAGAAGGAAGTCCAGACGGTGTTAGACAGCTGGTGAGTATTAATTAACAGTACCTAATTGATTTCCATAAAGTTTACCTTCACCAGAGTCAACTTGTTTGTCAGAATGACTGAGAGCAGGTTCCATTTCTGCATTTAATTTAAATGGTTAGCTATAAAGTAATTCTATCCTTTTGGATTTTATAAAAATATGGAAACATGAGATTATCTTTTACTCATAGGAAAAAAGTCTCTCAAGATAGGAAAAAATACAAAAGACGAAGCGTAACCCTGAAGCGGTTCTCTCCCCTTTTGGAGATTATTCACTGTGTCTATCATCTCCCTGTGGTCTCTCTCTCGCTCTCTCTCTCTCTCTGTATACAATTACAAGCAGCAGTAGCTGTTATTCCCAGTCAAGAAACCCCTTGAATATATTACTGAAATTTAATAAGATGTCCTCTAAGGTTAGCACTGTTGGTAAAATGGCTGAATTAGAGTTGATAATGTCTTTTGGAAGAGGGAACTAAAATTATTTTGTTCTGTAGGGGAAAAACAGATGAGTTAAAGACAAAGTGATTGTTTGTTTTATATTTTGACAGAGTCTACTGACTGGTTATTGCTGTGGCTGTATTTGTTTAACCAGATGCTATGGTGAAAATTGTTCAACGTGTGAACTCTGTCTCTTTTCACTATCATTACGTCCACTAAAATTTGTTTTAACTCCATCTTTACTAAACATTGTCTTTACTTTAGAAGACTCTACTTTCCTCCTCAGACAACCCCCCCCTCTCTCTTCAAGAAAGATACTGGCTGCTAGTTTCAATAGAATAAATGATACTGTCCTCATCATTTACCATCTGATTTCTGTGCTCCCATGCACTGATTGGGTGATGCCAGTCATGGTGCCACATAGAAAGACCCAGTACATTCTGTGAAGTGATTGGCATTAACAAGGGCATCCAGCCATTGAAACCATGCCAAAGATATGGGACCTGGTGCAGCTTTCTGGCTTGACAGCTCCTATCATATCATCCAACCCATACCAGTTTAGAAAACGGATATTAAATACTGATTGTGGTAATGTCCTCCAGTAATTCTTCGTGATTCAACGTCTTATAAATACCTCAAATTATTACAATAGTTTAATTTTTAATATAACATGTAATCTCTTGGGGTTTATACCCAGAACATATATTAAACAGATACACAATCCTTTATCTGGAAATCTAAAATCTAGAAAGACCCCAAAACCAAACATTTTTGTGGAGGGTGAAGCATGCTGTAATGGGATGTTTGGTGCTCAAACAGCTGATCACTGTAACCCTACTCACTCAAGCATGACTTGGCAGTGCTTGGTAGGTCAGCTGCCACTTACCACCAAGCATCATTTGTGTCTCAGCATTCATAGAGAGATAACGTCCATTTGCAGTTTGCTGTCTTTGTGTTGCTTCTTGTGACTTTGTATATAATTTACACTGGAAATATCAAAAACAATTGCCAATACTCCAGTGGATAACAGTGAGTAAAAGAAAAGGAAACATTTATCATTATCAATAATGCAGAAGTGGAGCTACTACAGAGACTTAATTGTGCTGTGTCTACGGTAGTGGCTCACTGAAGAATATGGTGTTGTCATAGACCAGCATGGTGTATGACTTAAAGAAACAGAAAGACAAATTAATGACGTTTTATAGTGAGAGTATGTAAATGGCAAGCATGAAATTGGAGTCAGGCCATATCTGCTGCCTTGTAAATGGCACCCGTGAATCCTAATCACAGTCATGGTCATCGATGGTTCCATGGAAAGGACACTCCTGAACTGTAGTTGTGTTTGTTGAGAGTACCATGCAAAGGGTACCTGTGCATCGTAGTCATGATTGTTGCTAGTGTTATGCAAATGACATTCATGTCAGTGACATGTCAAAGCACCCATTACACTCCTTGATTGGTTGGTGTTAGGAAGGGCATCCAGCCATAGAGACCATGCCAAATCAGACTGGAACCTGGTGCAGCTCTTCAGCTTATCAGTTTCGGTCAAGCCATTTAACCCTGCCAGCATGGAGAGTGGATATTAAATGAGGATGATGAACGATGTTTTGTACAAGTTACAATGTTTTACGACACCTGATATCACTTTCTGTTCCATCTGTGTAGAATTAATCATTGCTCACCTGAAAAATGGCTGCTTTATTAAAGATGAATGATATTTAAATATTTCCTGAATCAGGTAACATTCTGATGAACTCTGATGTGAGGAATCAGAATTAGGGATTACCAAAAGCAACCTTTAGCAAAGAGAGCAGTTATATGTTTATTCTTCTTGAAGTGTTTGTGGCTAGATCTTTGGTGACCCCCTTGGTTGACATTGGAATTAAGCAGATGAGGAGAATGATGGTTAGTGATGTCTAGAGGCGAGAGGACAATGACACGTCATAGATTTGGTACAGATATATAAAAAAAAGAAACAAAACAACTAAGATTAAAACTGTTGTCGAGCGATAATTAAATGCAATATGTAGGATGTCTTAATAGAGAGATGAGGTTTAATAAGGTCAATTAATTTTGTTGTGGATCTAAATATTGGGCTATTACATGGGGCCACTGCTGAAAGTATAAACCTATTGACCAGAAACAATAGGGGTTGCTGGTTGACCATTGACGATAGGAATGTCTCACAATACATAATCTGATCAATAAGCATCTGGACTGTTGATATAATAAGGAAGCTAAAGCACACAGAGTGAAGCCGCTTGGAAAAGATTGACCTTAAACTCTACTGTGCATATGCACCAAGTTTTTACAAACTAGCTCACATCCGCTGTTTACAGCAGTGTTTGCAATGAAGGTGTGTAGTGTGTGGTCATCACACTGACCTTGATGATACCTGCTCAGAGGCTTATGCAAGGCTGGAGAAAATGTATAGGGAGGAGTGTATGAGCTGCACACAAGTGTACGAGTGGTTCAGACGTTTCCAAGATGGTCGAAAAAATGTCTATATTGACGAACGTTCTGCGAGACATGCAACCAGCAGAACTGAGAAAAACATCACAGATGTGCCTGCAGCTGTGAGGGGAAATCGTTGACTCACCATCCGTGAGTTATCAGAGGATGTGAAGATTAGTTATTGTCCAGTTCAGTCTATTATCACTGAAGATTTGGGTATGAGACGTGTGTCTGCCAAGTTTGTGCCAAAACTGCTTTTAGCTGACCAAAAAAGACACTCTGGTTTCAGTTGATTGTGTTTGTGTGGAGGGCATTTTTGGGAGACTGAAATGTGTTTATGACCTTTATTTTATTTAGGTGGGTGGTGTGTTCTGAAGCACAGCAAACTGTCAATTGTCTCTTAGATTCAACATCTAAGAATCATTTCTCTCTATTTCAGCCCAGTCTTCCCAGGTGTTCCTTTTTCAGAACCTCTCTCCACATTTGGATATCAGCACCTCTTTATGCAATAGACCTCATCCATACACATTATATGACCATACTAACACAGTCTTCTCCCTTGTGCGCTACATCTGATGCCCAATGTTTCTTTTAAAACATTCAGACTTTGTTGTACCTGTACACTTACATTACACATCTAGTGAAGCATGCTGGCTTCATTTTTTCCAAGCCTTTGCACGCCTTCAATGTTCACAGCCCATGTTTCACTCCACTCGAGCATAGTTCTTCATACACAGGCTTTATACAATCTGCCTCCCACTCTGTGGAAGAAACCTTTATTACCAACAAAGGTAATGGATTTCTGAACTGTATTCTTGCAAACCAGCTCTATTGTACCATTTTCACTGCAATAATGTGTGGATGAATAGGTATATGCTGTTAATGAGGGTCTGTGCAAGTGTACAGTGTTTTACAACATCTGATACCTGTTTCTGTTCCACCTGTGTTGATCTAATCATTGTTCAAAAAAGCCGCTTTATGAAGGAGGATATAACATTCGAATGTCTTGAAATGTTTCTTGAATCAGATGATATTCTGATGGACTGTAATGTGGGGAGTTAGAATTAATGATTACCAGCAGCATTTATCAAAGAGAGCCAGTGTATCTTCATCGTACTCAAAGTGGTGTTTCGTGTGTTTGTGACTGGATCTTCCAGGACCAACTTGGATGACTTTGGAATTAAGCCAAAGAGGAATGGTGGTTAGTGAAGTCTAGGGTTTTGAGGCCAATGCCATGTAATACATTTGGTACAGATATAAGAAAAGAAAGACAAAACTTAGAGACAAACATTGTTATCAAAGGATAATTAAATAAGATAATTGGAACATTGTTAGATTATTTGTCTTAACAGAGAGAAGGGATTTAGGAAGGTCAGTCTATTTTGTTGTGGATCTAAGTATTGAGCAATTACATGGTACCACTGTTGAAAGCAACAAGATGTTGACCAAAACCATATTGGTCACCAGTTGACCATTGATAATCGGAACCTCTCACAATAATGGAGTATAGATTGTTAATTGAGATTTAAAATATTTTACTATAAAATGTAAAAACTAGAAATATTTATTTCAGAGAATCTCAAGTTGGTGAACAAGCAAGTCCAGGCAGCGGTACCAACTTCTGAAAGAAAGGCACTACAAGTTGGTGAGTGTAAAATAACTGTACTTAATTGATTTCTATAAATCACCTGAATTACTCTGATAGTCAGAATGACTGAAAACAACTTCCATTCCTACATTTCAATTGAAATATTTAGCTGTAAACTAATTCCGTCCATGCTAACATGGATGGTGGACGTTAAATGATGATGATGATGATGATGATGATAGCGATATTACTGAAATTTCATGAATTATCCACTGAGGTTAGTGCAGCTGGTAATGTGGATAAATTAGAAAACATGATAGATTTAATTTAGTCTTTTGGAATAGGGAAAAATATGTTTTTGATTAGGTGTAAACAGGTGAGTTAATGACAATATTTGTGTTTTACAGTTTTTACTAAGTTTACAGATAGTTTATTGTTGATGTTATTGTTTGAGCAGATAACTCCTATAATCTGGTAGAGTTACAATGAAATGCATTACAAGTGCGAACAACTTGTCTTTTGTCACTGATAGTAAATCTATCATTACATCCACTCAATATTGTCTTTATCCATGTAGAAAACTATGGTTTCCTGTGTAGACAACCATTTTCTCTATTTTTTTAAGATAGATGCTAGCTGCAAAATGCAATACAATCAATGACACCGTCCTTAATATTTATCATCTGACTTCTGTGTTCCCATGTTTTTGTCCACTTTGTCAAAATGACTGAGAACAGGTTGCGTTCGTAATTTCCATGTGAAAGGTTAGCTGTAAAGTAATTGTATTAAAGATATTACTGAAATTTCATAAAATCCAGTTTAGCATGATTGGTAAAATGAATAAATTAGAAAACACACAGTTAATAATGACTTTTGGAAAAGAGAACTAAAATGTTGTTATTTATGTGTAAGCAGGTGAATTAATGAGAAAGTTCTTGATATATTTTCTGATTGGTTATTGTTGTTGTTGTTATGTAGCCTGAAAATCTATCATAATATGTTGTCTCTTGTTTATGTGTTGTAATATATAACCAGTAAATCCTGGTTCAAAGAAACTAATTTCTAGTCATAGTCCTAAATAGAAAGACGTCTTATAGTGTTATCCACGATAGTCTTGACTCAACGTAAGTTATTCCAAATGGCCGTTCTCTCTCTTCTTTTCCCGTCAAATGCACATGCTGACGGCGAGCTGGCAGAATCGTTAGAACGCCGGGCGAAATGCTTAGCGGTATTTCGTCTGCCGTTACGTTCTGAGTTCAAATTCCGCCGAGGTCGACTTTGCCTTTCATCCTTTCGGGGTCGATAAATTAAGTACCAGTTACGCACTGGGGTCGATGTAATCGACTTAATCCGTTCGTCTGTTCTTGTTTGTTCCCTCTATGTTTAGCCCCTTGTGGGCAATAACGAAATATAACAAGGGAAGTCACTCGAATCCTAGCACAATTGGCATAACAGTTACAAATCACTATTATAAATTGAACAACGTATAATGTGCATAACAGGTGAATACTCAGAATGTCTCAAATTAGAATATATACCATTGTTATAAATTGAAAAAAGCTAAACATTAACTCTCTTTAATTATAATAAGTAAAATGATCAATAAATTACTTTTAGTAACTGTTAAATTTAGTATTGAACGGTGAAACTCTATTCATATTTAAAGTATTAGTATAAACATAAAATAATCTGAGTTGCGAATGTGACTTGAACACACAAATCCTTGTTTGTAACTATATATAAAATACACTTGCTGTATTGATTGGATAACATTTACCATCTGTGTAGTCATTCTTAGACTCACACTCGTTGGTTTCGTAGATGGTATTAATGCTAATAGTGGCACAGTGGCACCATTTGGTTTTAGTTTTGACTTGTTTTGTCCAAGTTAGATACGAAACCTGGTCATTTGTATTTGATCTAGAAAATAAATTCTAATTAATATTTGGCCCTGAAACTGGTAACATTTTTCTTTGCTTGCTCAAGGAACTACCTTATCTACGATTGCAGTGTCAGGCAGTGTGCTATTGTATTACATATATACAATCGAGATCGTTGCCAGTGCCCCTGGACTGTCTCTTGTGCGGGTGACACATGAAATGCACCGCTTTGAGCGTGAACGTTGCCAGTGCCGCCTGGCTGGCCTTCGTGGGATTTTCGAGCGAGATCGTTGCCAGTGCCCCTGGACTGGCTCTTGTGCGGGTGACACATAAAATGCACCGCTTTGAGCGTGACCGTTGCCAGTGCCGCCTGGCTGGCCTTCGTGGGATTTTCGAGCGAGATCGTTGCCAGTGCCCCTGGACAGGCTCTTGTGCGGGTGACACATGAAATGCACCGCTTTGAGCGTGACCGTTGCCAGTGCCGCCTGGCTGGCCTTCGTGGGATTTTCGAGCGAGATCGTTGCCAGTGCCCCTGGACTGGCTCTTGTGCGGGTGACACATAAAATGCACCGCTTTGAGCGTGACCGTTGCCAGTGCCGCCTGGCTGGCCTTCGTGGGATTTTCGAACGAGATCGTTGCCAGTGCCCCTGGACAGGCTCTTGTGCGGGTGACACATGAAATGCACCACTTTGAGCGTGACCGTTGCCAGTGCCGCCTGGCTGGCCTTCGTGCGGGTGACACGTAAAAGCACCCACTACACTCTCTGAGTGGTTGGCGTTAGGAAGGGCATCCAGCTGTAGAAACTCTGCCAAATCAGATTGGAGCCTGGTGTAGCCATCTGGTTTCACCAGTCCTCAGTCAAATCGTCCAACCCATGCTAGCATGGAAAGCAGACGTTAAAAGATGATGATGATGAGGATATAGCCCATCAACATGATAATCAATCTGCTATCATTCAATTCACTTTCTAACACTTACATACTGGAAATGTAAACTTATTTTGTCGTAGCATCATCATCTTGTACCCTCACCTAACATTTTAAATTTTGTTGCCTTCTATGTAGTTCTTTTGTTTTTCTTGGGTACAAGATCGACAAACATACAAAATGGATTATTTCTGTATTTTTAGTCAATGAACTGGGTTGACATCAGAAATAAAAAGAAGATATGAAGAATCTTGGTTAGTGAAGTCCAGAGTTTTGAGGGCAATGATATGTCAGATTTGGCACAGAGATAAGAAAAGAAAGGCATAATTAAGAGATAAACACTCTTATCAATTAATAATTAAATTAGATAATTGCAGAATTGTTAGATTATGTAGAGAGAGGAATTTCGGAAGGTTTGTCTATTTTGTTGTGGTTCGGAATATTGTACTATTACATAGTAACACTGTAGAATATGTGAACCAAAGGTATAGTGGTCACCAGTTGACCATTGATGATAGAAATCATTATAATCATCATTTAATGTCTGATTCCATGTTGGCATGGGTTGAACGGTTTGTACATCAGACTTCTGTATCTGTTTTGGCATGATTTTTTTGGCTGGATGCCCCTCCTTACACCATCCATACCACAGAGTGGACTAAGTGCTTTTTATGTGGCACCAGTACAAGTGAGGTCAGTTTTGACACAGCTCTTACAACTGGATGCCCTTCCCTTTCTTTCTTGCCTTTAACCCTCCAACGCGGAAAATAGGACACTTATAATTGAATTTCATGTCGCATAATTTTTCACTTCTGTACTTATACTCTGCTATGAATGTCCCCCTTTCTCTTGTTCCTTTTTTGTTGATCTATGCCACGAGTTCTTAGGCCTACCCCTCTTTCTATATCCATCCGGATTCCACTGTAAAGCACTTTTCACTACATTTGGTGTGTCTTTTCTAATTGTGCTACCAATCCACTTCCACTTTTTCTTAAATATTTGCTCCCTAATCGAAACTTGATTCGTTCTTTGCCATAGCTCCATATTGCTGATGTGTCCGGCCCATCTGATTTTAAGTATACTACGCAAGCACCTATTGATGAATGATTGTATTTGCTTATTTAACTTAACTGTTATTCGCCATGTCTCAGACCCATATAATAACATTCTACTAGCTATAGATTGGATTATGAAGGAAACTACGATTGAAAGCCAAACAGGCATTGAATGGATGGATGCAGAAGCTCTAGAAGATCTTGACTTTGCAGATGATATAGCGCTATTTTCACAAACATATAGCCAAATGCAAAATGAAACGTCAAAATTAGAAGCAGTAGCTGCCAAACTAGGATTGAAAGTCAACTGCGACAAATCAAAAATTATGCGCGTTAATGAAAAAAACAGTGAACGTATTAAACTAGAAACTGGTGAACTAGAAGATGTAGCTGAGTTTAGGTATTTAGGTAGTAAGATAACGTTCTCCGGCGGCACCGACGAAGATATTAAAACGAGAATAAGTAAGGCAAGGACCGCTTTCCACCTGTTAAAAAATGTATTGATGCCCTTCCCACAATAATAAAATATAGATTATTAATAAAGATAATGAAATTATACTATGAAAGGTAAAACTTGAAAATATTCATTTCAGAGACTCCAATGTGTGTGAAGGAGGTGCTGACAACATCACAACAAATTGGTGAGTATAAAAGATCAGTACCTCGTGGATTTCTATAAATATAATCTTCACCTGAGCCTTTATTAGTTTATCAGAATGACAGAGAACAGGTTCCATTCATAATTTACATTTAAAGAGATTAGCTGCATAATAATTTTATTAAATATATTGATATTACTGAAATTTCACAAAATATCTAATGTGGTTAGCATGGTTCATGAAATGGATAATTTAGAAGACAATAGAGTTAATATTGTATTTTGGAACAGAGAACTAAAATATGTCGTAATTTAGGAATAAATGGTGCGTTAATGACGTTTTCGTTTATTTTACATTTTTTTTTACTATGTTTACTGATAGGATATTGTTGTTGTTGATGTTGTTTGGGCAGATATATCTCATAATCTGGTGGACATAATGAAATGTGTGCCAAGTGTGAATACCCTGTCCTTTTTCATTGATAATAAATCTATCATTACAGCCACAAAACATTGTCTTTATCCAGATAGAAGACTTTGGTTTGCTGCTGAGACAACCGTTCTCTCTCTCTCTCTCTCTCTTTCTCTCTCTCTCTCTCTCTCTCTCCAAGATAGATACTGGCTGCAAGATACAGTGCAATAAATGACATCGTCCTCATCAGTTATCATGTGATTTCCATGCTCCTATCAACTGGATGGGTGGTCACCGTCCATGTCAGTTCTTATTAACAGTCACTGCCCACCTTGATTGGATGAGGAACACATCTCACTTAAACATTCCAGCTTATCTGTGGTAGCATGTCTTCCCCAACATCAACCACATTATAAAGAGCCTTGGGTACATTTTATGCTACCAAAAGCACTAAAAAGGTTGTCATGAGGTCAAGAAGATTAAACATTCCTCTCTAACTTATGCAAAGAAATGTCACAGAGAGAGTAAACAGATTAGGGAGCAGCTCCTTAAGAACCTTTATGGGGCTACAAGGATGCTGTTTGCAGATGCTAAGAGCAGGAAGCTAAAATGCAATAAAGATGAACTGGATGGGTGAATGCAGAAGGTCTACATTGACCCAAAGCGAGATCAACCACTCCCACCCATGGACAGTTTCAAATATCCATCGAAAGCAGCAATCAAATATTTCAAGCAAAGAGCACCCCAGGAGGTGATGGTGTACCACAGAAAGTGTACTCAATTATGTCATGTGTATTACTTATTACTTGGAGAGTTGTGACATAAAGGTGAACTGGTTGATGACTGATACAAGGTAGAAGGAGTTCAGCTATCAAAGGACACTAAAGGGAATCTGATTGACCAGTTCACACTCTTTTCGATCTTTGAATGTAGATGGCAAGATTTATATGGGTGTACTTGATAAGAGGTCAACTGTAAATCTACAAAATAATGGCTATGAGACGGGAAGCATCCAGAAGAGTGGAATCCCTGACATTCCTGGATGTGTAGAACATGTATTTCCAGTCTGGGATGTGATACAAGGCACAAAGAAAAATAAAAGGGATTTGAATGTTGTATGGCTTGATATGGCCAATGCTAAATAAATTGTTGATGAAAGTAGTGGACTTCTTTTATATATGAGAGATGATTAAGAATCTAATAAAGAACCACTATAATGATTTTAAAACTCGGTGCATGAGGAAAAATTTCACAGCAGACTGGCGTCGCCTTGAAACTAGAATTGCTGTAGGTTGCACAATATGAGTCATTTGGTTTGTGCTTGTTATGGAGTTGTTAATTAGATCAGCAGATTAATCAGAAGAAATGGCTCAGAGGAAATCACCCGAGAAAACATCCATGGCTGATGTGACAATGCTAACAACAGACTAAAAGGATATACGAATAGTTATGGATAAACTGGATTAACTAATTAGTTGGTCAAGAATGTGGTTTAAGGCAAATAAGTAATGCTGTCATTTGCTAAAGGTCAGCAGAAATGAATGAAATTCAAAGTAGCAGCAAAAGCCATGTCAAAGGTTAAAGAGAAACCTGTAAAATGTTTAGGATGATGGTACATAACCTCATTGTCCAACAAGAGTAGAGACATCGAGATAATGGCATAAAGAGAAGACGGGTTATAAGCAATAAATAAGTCAAAACTCTTGCAAAATTAAGGAGTTTGTGCTTGCAGTGTGATCTATATTCCTGTCTTGCTTATATATTCCTTAGTATCATTTCTTACGTACCGTTTCAGATATTTCGTGCAATAATGTGTGGTTGAACAGTTATATGTAGTTAATGAGATTTTGTGCAAGGCTACACTGTTTTAGGACACCTGATATCACTTTCTGTTCCACCTGTTTAGAACTAATCATTGCTCACCTGAAAAATGCTAATTTATTAAGAAGTCTTGAAATATTTCCTGAATCAGATGATGTTCTTGTGAACTGATTGTGGGTAGATTCAAAATTATCCACAAAGTGGCCAGGTTTATGTTTAACCTTCTTGAAGTTATCTGTCATGTGTTTGTGGCTAGATCTTTGGAGACCACTTTGGCTGACATTGCTATTAAGAAAATAAGAAGAATATTGGTCAGTGAAATCTACAAGTGAGAGAACAATGATATGTCATAGATTTGGCACAGATATAAGAAAGAAAGGACAGAACTGTGAGAAAAACTGTTTTATCAAATGATAATTAAATGTGATAATTGCAACGTTGTCAGATTATGTAAGATGTCTGAATAGAGAGACAGGGTTTAGGAAAGTTAATCTATTTTGTTGTGGACCTAAATATTGCGCTATTACATGGCACCACTGTAGAAAGAACAAAAATGTTCACCGAAACCATAGTGGTCACCAGTTGACCATTGATGATAGGAATGTCTCACAATAATGAAGAATAGACTATTTACAGAAATAAAGAAATTCTAGTATGAATTATAAAACTTGGAAATATCTATTTCAGAGAGTCCAATACTGAAGGAGAAGGATCTCCTGAGAGTGGCTAAGAGGTTAGGAAGCAATTGGTGGCAAGTAGGTGAGTATAAAATTACAGTATTCCATTTGAAAGGCTACCTGTAATTTCCACTCAAAAGGTTACCTGTAAACTACTTGCATGAAAGGCACTACTGCTATTTCGTAAAATATCCACTGAGGTTGGCATGGTTGGTAATAATGGATAAACTAGAAAACACAAATAGTGTGAATACTGTCTTTTGGAAGAGGGAACTAAAATATGTTGTTAAAGGGCGAACAGGTGAGTTAACGACAAAGTTTTGGTTTGTTTTACATTTTCACTGAGTCTGCTGTTAGTTTATTGCAATGAAGAAAATGTGCAAAAGTTAAATTCCATGACAAAGCATCTTTATTCCAACCTAAGGCCTCAAGTTAGGTTCTTCTTGAAACCATTATTGATCGGGTTATTGTGTTGGAAGCTGATAATTCCAGTTATATTGCCATAATGGAACAAGTTTACCACATGACATATGTCTGTAGATGCTTCAATAAAAAGTGACTTAATAGAGATCATACAGCCAAGTGATATCATATTCTCCCCATCCAGAAAGAGAGAATTTACGTAAGGGAATTTCCCAGAAAATGAATATATTCACAAGTCAAACCAAACTGGAGGTGGCTTCTCTCACTGAGACTGACATAATAATAACTGAGTAGGCTCAGGAGAATTGATCGAATTTTGAGTTCATTGGAGAAAACTCAAATAGGATTAAATTTGACTCAGAATTAACGACTGGTGGATTATCATTGATCCTTTGACTTGCGGTGTCATGTTGGGAACTTTGCAAGGTGACAGAGTGCACAGAGAAACATTATTTAATAACCTTTTGATTATCAGATCTGAAGTCTGTCGGATTAAGACAGATATACAGGATTCCTCTAAAGGGTCTCCGGAGTAATGTTACTCAATAGGATGTATAGTTCCAAGATCAGGGAGTCTCTCCAGGTTGAGCCTCTTCTTCTCCAAATCTCTGGTACTACAAACGTGATCAGAATGCCACGGGAATGAATTACAAGACTGGTTCTTCAAGTCAAACCAATGGAGCAGGAGACCCAGGGTTAGACCAAGAGTGAAATGGTTGGATGATATCCATAGTCTCAGTTGTTCATGCCTGGGAATCCAACCAAAATGTCATATGATGGTTGCTTCTCATATGGAGGAGGTGCCTGAGGTCTCTATCTCCACAACCCTCCCAGGAATATTGAGCAGAGAAAATGGATAAATGGATCAAATACTTTGTTGGTGGTCTCAGTTGATTCTCGAGGTTCTGATACACTTTTGCCTTCACAAATATTTCTCCTGCCATCAGTTTACCAAACATGTTCTCAAGTGTAATTTTCAATTAAATTTCTCCTTTGTTTCAACCTTTGTTATTTTTGTCTTTAGAAATAGAAAACAATGTCTTATATTATTCCTGTTTCTTAGCTATTTTATTTCTTTATAGAAGTAGTTTCTTTTTGAATATATTCATAACAATATATATATTCATATATATCTATTCATATACATTCATATATATCTATTCATAACAATATATGTTATGAATATATTCATAACATTTCTTTTGAATATATTCATACATATAGAAGTAGTTTCTTATTGAATATATTCATAACAGCCTATACATCTCTTATATTATTGTTAATGTTGTTGCAGTTATTTTTTTTTGTTGTATCTTTTGCAGCTATATTCTTAGAAACTGACACTACAGAGCTGGAACTCAATTGTGATTCTAATGACACTGTAAAACTAGGTTACCTCATGCTTCGCAAGTGGTTTAAAAGTTGTGATCCTGAAACACGAACACTCGAGACTCTAAGGGCAGCACTTGCAGAAGCCGAGTGTTCTACTGCACTGGAATATTTATCATTAGATGCAAAATGAATTTCTGTGTAAATGTTGTTGTTGCTGTTGTTTAATCTCGGGTTAACCTTGACCAAACAAGGGCTTATGATCAAATCCATTCCAGCCAGGACCATCTTGTCATTTTCTTAAGTGTAGACAACTCAGGACTATATTGTCCAATATGTCCTTCCTTAAAGGGATAAAGTGTGAAGTGAAGTGGATTTGGCTACTAATTCTAGCAAATCTATCTACCATATAGAGATCCCTTCACTGGTTTGGCTTCTTTGTTAGAAATTCGTTTTTGAAATAAAGATATACTTTGAAATGTTCATTTGTTGTTGTTGTTGTTGCTATTGTTGTATATCTAATCACCTCTCTAAACAATTCCATTCTTACAAAAACAGTTTTAATATCCTCTGGTATATTGATATTTAAATTAGATCAAAAAGCTTTAATTGATAATTACTATTAAAAATGTTTAGTATTAAAACAAAATTATTTAGCATCAAACTTTCTACAAAATTATTCTAAATAAATTGATAACATATGTTACTGATTTTTTGCTTGAATAACTACGGGTGAAATTATATTCCCACATTATATGCGATGTGAATACACAGCGAAATAATAAAGTGGTCCGAAGCTGTAAGTTGCTGTTTATATAAACCAGGTGGAATAAATTTAGTTTTAACCCTTTTCAAGGCTTATTTATTGCCATTGATAGGAATTAGTCATGCATTACCTTCAAGCTTTGAGATTTCAATGACATTGTGTATTTTAAGAATAGTATTGTAGGGTACGTGTGAGAGGCCAGATCTGTCTAGTTTGGAGATAATACAGGCAGATTGGCCAAACATGGTGAGTTTAAATGCTAAATCTGTAGCAATAAACTTATTTATAAAAGTGCTACTAAAACACTTTTACTGACTCTCTAAAACTAAGAAGGGTAAATTCAATCTGTGCTGAGCCCAGAACAGTTCCTTTACTGAGCGAGGTCTTCATCTTGGTCTGCTCAAAGACTCAAAATAATTGTCATATTTGAATAACATGGAAGACAAAATATGTTGCCCATAGTTAAATGGTTGAATTTGTCAAAGAATAAAACCGCAGAAAATAACGATGATTATATAAGAGAGGAGAGTCACACACTTGAAGGAGTTTCATGAAGTCACAAGTAAATGATCCTTTGAATACAACACAATTTCACATGACTTCTCCAGTGAAAAGAAACTTGCCGAATCTTTTTTTTTTAATGAAAATAAACTAAGTATTTATTCTGATAAAATATTTAAGCAAACCTCTGTTTAGATGGCAGTTTTCTGCTAGAATATGACATGTTTACTTGAAAACAAACTGTTGTGATAGGTAACATACGTGTGCATGAACGTGCACACACACATTCACGTGTGTATGCATTGAAATAACAGACTTTTGAAGGTTGTTTCCTCATCCATCAGTCATTTTACATTTGTGAAGAAATAACTTTTTTGGCACATTTCAAGAAATGTCTCTTTTTACTATTCTATATTTTGAGGATGAAGAATTATATACATTATTTACAATGGACGGATAGGTGTCCTCATCTTGTGTACTGTTATTCCACCAGAACACCTGATGAAGACTGGAGAGTACATCAGCCGAAATGTGATGACAAACAAGATGACACCTAACCGTCCATTGTAAATAATGTCTGTTTTTTCCCCCCGAAAAATGAAAATTTCTTCTAGTTTGTGAAACTTGCTTGGAAAGCATATTTTGGTTTCAAGTAGAACCTCCTTATGGAAACTTTGGTTGATGTATTGCACGTGGCACTCTGTCAATTACGATGACAAGAGTTCCAGTTGATCCGATCAACGGAACAGCCTGCTCGTGAAGTTAACGTGTAAGTGGCTGAGCACTCCACAGACACATGTACCTTTAATGTAGTTTTCGAGGGAGAGTCAGCGTGACACAGAGTGTGACAAGGTTGGTCCTTTGAATTACAGTTACAACAGAAACAGGAAGAAAGAGTGAGAGAAAGTTGTGGTGAAAGAGTTTGCCATCACCCCCCCCCCCCCCCTCCCTGCCGGTACCTTGTGGAGCTTTGGGTGTATTCGCTCAACAAACACTCACAACACCCGGTCTGGGAATTGAAACCATGATCCTACGACCGCGAGTCCACTGCCCTAACCACTGGGTCATTGCGCCTCCACGGTTAATGTTTAGATGAGGTTTGACAGAAATATGTTATATTCTTGAGAAGCAATTCTTTTGTACCATTTCCAACACTCATTGCAAGAATGTGTGGATTAATAAGTATGTGTTGTTAATGAGGATTTGTGCAGGTGTACAGTGCTTTAAGATTATCGCTTTCTATGCCACCTGTGTAGAACTAATCTTTGCTCACCTGGAAAGAAAGCTGCTTCAAAAGATTGAATTTGTACTCAGAATGTAAGGACGGACGAAACGCCTCAAAGCGTTTTTACCCAGCATGCTTACAGTTTTGCCAGCTCACTGCCTTACAAATGTATATCATTGTCATCTAAGGTGGAGGCAAGTGACTTAGTGGTTAGGGGTGTTGGGCTCATGATCGTAAGAGTGTGGTTTCGATTCCTGGACCGGGTGATAAGTTGTGTTCTTGACGAAAGCACTTCATTTCACGTTGCTCCAGTCCTCTCAGCTGGCAAAAAATGAGGAATTCTGCAACGGATCGGTGTCCCGTTCAGGTGGAAGAATTTATACGCCACTGAAACCGGGAAACTGGCCCTCGTGAGCCTGGCATAGCTCAAGAAAGAAACGTTTCTTCTTCTTTCTTCATCATCTAACACCTGTCTTCCATGCTGGAATGGGTTGGATAAGGCGACAAGATCCAGATCCAAAATCCAAAATCTATTTTGGCATGATCTCTATGACTGGAAACCTTTCTTCTGCTTGTGTGTGTGTGCATGTTAATATTCCATGCTTGAAGAGATAACTTTAACAAATAATATAAAAGAGCACTGCTAACACAGCAGAAGGTGGTATTCACTTACATTTTCTTCTTTTACTTGTATCAGTCATTTGAGTGCGACCATGCTGGAGCACCACCTTTAGTCGAACTAATCGACTCCAGGACTTACTCTTTGTAAGCCTAGTACTTATTTTATTGTTCGCTTCTGCCGAACCGCTAAGTTATGAGGACATAAACACACCAACATCACTTGTCCAGCGATGATGGAAGGACAAACACTGATACACAAATACATACACACATACACTGTCACACACATACATACATACATACATACATACACACACACACACACACACACACACACCCATGTATATATATATATATATATATATATCTATATATATATATATATATATATATATAGCTAAAGGTGTAGGTCTGTGGTAAGTAGCTTGCTTATCAACCATATGGCTCTGAGTTCAGTCCCACTGCATGGCATGGCACCTTCGGTAAGCATCTGCTATAGCCTCGGGTCAACCAAAGCCTTGTGAGTAGATTTGGTAGACAGAAAGTAAAAGAAACTCGTCGTATATATATGTGTGTGTGTGTGTATGTCTGTGATTGTCCCTCCCAACATCACTTGACAACTGATGCTCTTGTGTTTACATCTCTGTAAATTAGCGGTTCGGTAAAAGAAACCAATTGAATAAGTACTAGGCTTACAAAGAATAAGTCCTAAGGTCGATTTGCTCGACTAAAGGCGGTGCTCCAGCATGGCCGCAGTCAAATGACTGAAACAAATAATATATATATATATATATATATACACGATCGGATTCCTTCAGTTTCCGCCTACCAAATTCAGTCACAAGGCTTTGGTCGGCCCGAGGCTATAGGAGAAGACACTTGCAGAAGGTGCCATTCGGTGGGACCATCTTCTTGGGAGGCAAGCTTCTTACCACACAGCCACTCCTGCACCTATATATATAAAAAAAAACATTTGATATATTTTATAGCATATTATGGTTGCATAATGAAATGCCACATTCCTACAAATCACTAAACTAGCAGGAAAAGGTCCCCCACCCCAGCGGTTTTCTGCTAGCATATTGATATGATATATACATATAGATATGATACATAAATTATAAAATATATTGACTATGCCCATGAATTGAACAAAGATTCTGTTATAATTTATTCTGTAATTAGTAAAATAATCCATGATTAATATTCATTTATAATTTCATCAAATACGACTCTTTTTAATAACGTTGAGGTGAGGGAAACAAACTGGACACGGTCCTGTTGGGGCGGGGGAAACAAACTGGACACGGTCCTGTTGGGGTGAGGGAAACAAACTGGACACGGTCCTGCTGGGGTGAGGGAAACAAACTGGACACGGTCCTGCTGGGGTGAGGGAAACAAACTGGATACGGTCCTGTTGGGGTGGGGGAAACAAACTGGACACGGTCCTGCTGGGGCGAGGGAAACAAACTGGACACGGTCCTGTTGGGGTGGGGGAAACAAACTGGACACGGTCCTGCTGGGGTGGGGGAAACAAACTGGACACGGTCCTGCTGGGGTGGGGGAAACAAACTGGACACGGTCCTGCTGGGGTGAGGGAAACAAACTGGACACGGTCCTGTTGGGGCGGGGGAAACAAACTGGACACGGTCCTGTTGGGGTGAGGGAAACAAACTGGACACGGTCCTGCTGGGGTGAGGGAAACAAACTGGACACGGTCCTGCTGAGGTGAGGGAAACAAACTGGACACGGTCCTGTTGGGGTGGGGGAAACAAACTGGACACGGTCCTGTTGGGGCGGGGGAAACAAACTGGGCACGGTCCTGTTGGGGTGAGGGAAACAACAAACTGGACACGGTCCTGTTGGGGTGGGGGAAACAAACTGGACACGGTCCTGCTGGGGTGAGGGAAACAAACTGGACACGGTCCTGTTGGGGTGGGGGAAACAAACTGGACACGGTCCTGCTGGGGTGAGGGAAACAAACTGGACACGGTCCTGTTGGGGTGGGGGAAACAAACTGGACACGGTCCTGTTGGGGCTGGGGAAACAAACTGGACATGGTCCTGTTGGGGTGGGGGAAACAAACTGGACACGGTCCTGTTGGGGTGGGGGAAACAAACTGGACACGGTCCTGTTGGGATGGGGGAAACAAACTGGGCACGGTCCTGCTGGGGCGGAGGAAACAAACTGGACACGGTCCTGTTGGGGTGAGGGAAACAAACTGGACACGGTCCTGCTGGGGTGGGGGAAACAAACTGGACACGGTCCTGCTGGGGTGGGGGAAACAAACTGGACACGGTCCTGTTGGGGTGAGGGAAACAAACTGAGCACGGTCCTGCTGGGGTGGGGGAAACAAACTGGGCACGGTCCTGTTGGGGTGGGGGAAACAAACTGGACACGGTCCTGCACTTCTTTAATTATTATGTTATAGATAGTTAGATAGAAAGATTGTTTTTTATTTTTACAGTTTTTGACGGAGATGCACTTGCATAGCAAGTGACTTGATCTGAGATAGTGTGCTGAAAGAAAAACAATTGCAGCATGGAAGATATTTGTAAGCCATTCAAGAACACACAAAAACCGTTAGTTTCATTTCAACATTTAAATTTCATTTGTGTCAAAATATTTTCGTCGCTTTGAAACCGCGACCTGTTCATTGACAAAACTTCACCTCGCTGCAGTTGTTGACATTTAAAACAGAAGCGAATCTTGTAATATTGAGATTTATAATTTATGTTCAATATACAATTAAAATTTTTTTTTTTTAAATATTCATTTATAATTGCTTCAAAGCAATATAACATGGGGCAAAAAAAGCTGGACACAGTCCTGCATTTCTTCAATCATTATATTATAGATAATATATCAAAGTGTTTATAACACATCTAATATAATAAATGCGCAAACTAATTTCTGTGTGTCAGTGTGTCACACTTTGACACCCCCCTCTCACTATTCAGTGACACTTCCTCGTACTGGAGTGAGAGTAATAATAAGCATAGAGAGGGTGAGGGTGGGGGCGAAGACACAGAGAAAGAAAGAAAAAGAGAGGGAGAGGAAGAGAAACAAAGAAATTTAGGGTGAGTTGATGTTTTATTAAAAGTAGTTGTGATGATGATGGTAGTGGGAGTAATGATAAGAGAGAGAGAGATAGAGAGAGAGGGCATGTGAGAGAAAGAGGGAGATGATGTACAACTTTCCTGGACATAAATTCCTGTGACCAACATACTGAACACTATTATTTTTGGTAGGAAGTATAGAAAAAAAATATATATATATTAGATTTATAAGCCCTAAAATTAATTATCACTTTTGTTTTTATACATACATGTGTGTGTGTGTACATGTATACATATACATATACACGCATATATTATTAGTTTTTGCATATAATATTCTTGTTAGCTTATAATTAAGATAAACGTAAAGTTAATTATGGAACGTTTATAATTTTGATAGTTTTAATAATATTTTTCTATCTTAATATAATAAGCATTTTATATACATTCGTTTGTTATTTATTGTTGGTCGATATGTACATTTTTATTATTATTATTATTATTATTATTATTATTATTATTATTATTATTGTTGTTGTATTTTGACCTGAAGATTAGCTATATTTTTGAATAGAATTGATTTTCGATAGTTTTAATCGATTTAAATATTCTTTCTATTTGAAAATTGGTTATGAAACACGTGTTATCATTTTATTATCATTATCTTATGATATTTACTTTGTATTATATTATACTTATTTATCGTGCTTTTACTTATTAATTTTTCTATATGTGACTGGGTTTTCATCGGTGAGTTCATGAACCTTGGTTCTTTTCCCTAAAACTAAATATATATTTATATTATATACTGTGAAACTTAATTTAATTTTAATTTTTAATAAATCGAATTTAATTGAGTTTTTACCTGTAAATTTGGATTTTTATCCCTAATATTATATATATATATATATATATACGTATAAGAAGGGATGACCATTAAGTGGACATCCAGATCACCTACGATCGACCACAAAGAAAAGATTGTTCTCATCCCTTCTTTTATGTATTTAATACTATTTTTTCTGGATTTTCAGATTTTTCAATATGCTAGGCCACTGGTTTTAAATTGATATTAATCTAATTAATATTTAATTTATCACCCTCATTATTTAAATTTTATATATATATATATATATATATATATATATATATATATATATATATATATATATATATATATATATATATATATAATACACTTCAATGAAATAAGTTTCCCCAAAATTAAACATATCTAATATAATAAATGTGAGTGTCAGTGTGTCACACTTCTTCGACTTTACTCTTAGAGGCCGTAGCCCAACATATCATACCATTTTGGAATCAGGCTGACTCCGCAAGTAAATTAAAAACATTCTAGGCCGAATCCGGACCCGCAATTTTGAAAGTTTGGCCTCCCAAGTCTTAATTGCTATGATTGTTTTCGTTTTTCTTGATTCTTTTGCGATGAATATGATCATGATTGGGATATGACTCTGGAGGAAGGAATTGCAACAAATTCTCCAAAGCAAGTCAGAGGTCTCTTTGCAGATCTTCCCATTCGGGGTTAGTTGCTTAAAAGCTATTGAACATCTCTCCACATCACTGATTCGTTTTTCGTTTGACATCTAACAATTTCGTGTTTTTTACACTCCCGATTCTTAATCTTTAGCTTCACTCTACCCTGCAATCGTCACACAGCCTCTATTGTGACTGGACATGCTAGAAATCACAACTAAATCTCACATAAGAAATGATAAAAGTACAAAACTGCTCTATAAATTTTTTTTATTTCTTAAAAATATAATTTCTATTTTCTGATTGATATTTGGCCAGAAAACTGCAAAGATAAACCTGTGCCTGTGCACTACAAAGAGGACAATGCATGAATATTGAATGCAGCCATGCACTGGTTGTTGTCCTGAAAGTCTTTAAGGTTTCGAGCCTACGCTCTTCAACAGAAAGGAACACAGAAAGAAACAAGGAGAGAAACAAGAAGAGAAAAAAATATATGTGTAGTGGTGGCGATCTATCATGGCGAATGCCGGACAGAAGGATCACACAGGAGAGTTAAGAAGGGGAGATAACAAAGAAGTAGTGATCCCAAAACGAAGGTGCGTGTGTGTGAGAGAATGCTCGTGATCTTAACGCATGCATGTGTGTATGTAGGTGTGAAAGTGTGGGGATGGGAATTGGTCAGTGCTGGTGAGTGGGTGGTGGTGTGTTGTGTGGTATGGTGTAGCGTGGTGTGATGTGAAGGTGTTGGGAGGTAGGGGAGGCGAGAATGGGGAAAGCATGGGTGGGGTGTGGGTTAGGCTGAGGGTGGGGGCAGAAGTCCGGCAATGTTTATTCAGATGCATTTTGTGATGTCGGGCGCGAAAATACCTTAAGCTATATTTATTTTTCACTGACGTTATTACTGTTATTTCTATATTTACTGCAAAGTGCACAAAAAAGCTACACGTTTGCATTATGTTATATATACAATAATAATAAAGGACATTACCATATATATGTTTACAAACCAAGGACGTTATATAGACTTCCTTCACTCAAGTTAGAGAAGGGGTGCGTATGATATACAAGGTTTAGGTTTTTCAGAGGTACAGCCCGCTAAAAATCCCCTGCATATTATAGTTAAAGGCGGACTATACTCGAGGATTTACGGTATATATAATTCTTTGAAACGCCAGTATTAGAATGGTGGCAGCTGATGAAGGAAATGTTCTCTATGTGGCCTGTGTGTTTTCTGTACTCCGTTTATTATTTTTTTGTCTACGTTTTGTTTGCAACGTCCTGTACCCAGATATGTATCTATATATACAGGTAGATGTAGGTATGTACATACATGTACGTATATATGCATATACTCATTTATTATTTGTATGACATATATATATATATATATAATAGTAATAATAATAATAATATAAATAATATATAAATATATGCATATATATATATAGCGGGATATACTAATAATATAATTTTTTTTAAGAATCCGAAATATTTTTATAATTATAGTAATAATAATTATAATAATAATGACCTTTTTAATAAACATAACTTTTATAATCATGATAATGTCTTCTTAGGTAATAATAAGAATAATAAGAATAATTGGTATTATAATAATAAATTACCTAAACATAAACATAATTTTAATGGAAACAATTTTAAATATTATTTTAATTTTTTTAATGATAATAATAAATTTAATAATACTAATAATAAATTCAATGATATCTATAATAAGAACAAACTCTGGCTAATTATTCCATACGGCGTTCAAGTTAAAACTAACATTATTAATGAAGTTTTAAAAGTTATTGATTTATTCCTTAGAGATAATAAAAAAATATCATTATATTTTTTCTAAAAATAATTTTGGTGTAGGTTATTCTACTACTAATAATGTTGCTAATATTATCTCTTCTTTTAATAAATTTAAGTTAAATAAGTACTATAAATTTAAATTTAATAATTATTCTAATATTAATTTTAATAATAATAATGTTGACCAGGATATAATTAATTGTACATGTTTAGATAAAACTAAATGTAATTTTAATAATAAATGTAATTTGAAAGATGTAGTGTATAAATGTATAATGAAATTATTGAATGGTTATAATTTAAATAAGATTTATATAGGTTCGACTTCTAATAAAATTAAATTAAGAGTAGCTCAACATATGCACTCATTTAAGAATAGAAATTCTACTGGCCTCAGTAAATATATTTGGGAACCTAAAGCTAAAAATATTAACTATATTTTAAAATGGGAGATAGTTTGTAAAGCTAAATCCTATCATATAGGTAATAACTTTTGTAATTTATGTAATAATGAATTTAAAGAGATATTATTTCATAAGGATAATAATTTACTTCATTCTTTTGATGAACGAAAAATAAAATGCAGACATAAACTACTTTATTTATATAAAAACTTTAGCTAATGATTTTTTATTTATTTTGTTTATATGGGTATGTGTATATGCATGTATATGTATATATATATGAGTGTGTGTGTTTTAGTCTATATGCGTTAGTATGTATGTACATTTTTAGGTGTATGTATATATGTTTACGTATGTATTTATATAAGTTTAAGTGTATATATATGTGTTGTTTTTTTATATATGTTTGTGTATATTGAGTGTATATTTGTATTTACATGGATGTATAAAGATATATATTTGTGAGTATAGATGTATATTTATATATATTGTGTGTGTGAGTGAGTGTGTGAGTGAGTAGTTTTGTTTTAGAATATTCCTTATTTATATATTTATTTGAGTGAATTTTTTTATTTGTGTGTATATTTTTTATATATATAGTTATGAGTATTTTTGTGTATATGTATATGTATATTTATGTATGTACTTATGTAAATGTGTATATATATGTATATATATATGGGTATAAGTATATATGTGAGTGTGTGTAATTTGTCTATATAAATTAGTAAGTATATATATATATAAGTGTATATATATATATTTATGTATATGTATATATATATATATATATATATATATATATATATATATATATATATATATATATATATATATATGTATATGCATGTTTTTTCTGTGTATATATGTGTGTATATTTTATATTTGTATTTTTATATGTATGTATATATGTATGTATATGTGTATCTATATAATATGTATATTTGAGAGCATGGGAGGGTGAGTGTGTATTTATATATACTATTCTTTATTTATTATATGTGTGTATGATTGTATTTGTTTTTATATGTATGTTTAGGTAGGTACATGTGTGTATGTGTAGATATATATTTATGTATATATATATATGGTAGTGTGTATGTTTCGGTCTATATGTGTTACTATGTATGTATATATATGTGTATTTATGTATATATGTGTATGTATGTTTTTATTTATGTATATGCTTTTATTAGTGTGTATGTGTATATATGTGTGTATGTTGTGTGTATATACGTATATTATTTTGTATATTCGTATGTATATATGTTTATATGTTTTATATATAAGTATTTATATTTGTATATGTATGTAAGCGTATATATATATATATATATATATATATATATATATATATATATATATATATATATATATATATATATATATATATATGTATATATATATGTATGTATGTATTAGGGTGTGTGTTGGGGTATCTATTTAATTATTCTAGTAGTTATATTTTGTTTTTATTGGTAGGTTAATATTTTAGTAAGTTTAAGGTTTTATATTACAATGACTACGATTTTTATAAGACTAAATCAATAGTAGTATTTTAATTCATTTCATAATATTATTTAATTTACGACTATTAGTATTATTATTTATTTATTATATATTAGAATTTAATATTCATTAATATGTTTTATAAGATAACTATAGTTTTTTGTTCTTTTTATGTTGTTAGTTATATAAATTTTAAATTTTTCATTCATTTATTTAAGTATTATTATTTCATTCATGCTTTCGTATCTATTCTCTATTTTAACGTAGTATTTTCGCGCGACCTCTTGCTTAAAACGCTATAGCTATTAGATAACGTCTTAGTTTTCAGTTTGAATTACGGAAAAATATGGATAAGTACTGTTTTTTACTTTGCTAAAGATTTTCTACTATTTGAAAATAATATGTATTCTTGTTTTTTATATTATTCATTTGGTTCTTTATAGATTATTTTTAATAGATAACTTATTTAACACTAAATTATTTAGAAGTTATGGTTTCATTTCAACATAATATTAGAACTTCGATTTGAATAGTGTTGATATATTTTCGATTATTTTTGATTAATAATATTTGATTAATAATTAATCTTTATAGTTTATAATATCGTTAAAGATTTTTTTAAAATTAAAACTTTGTATATATATATAAAGTTTAATCTTTTATTCTTAATAATTTTTTCTTTCCTAATTTTTTCATTCATAATTTTTTCATTCATAATTTTATTATTACGTTTGTAGAAATAAATAATCTTGTATTTTTCTATTATTCAATTGATTTTTAATTATAATTAAATAAACGTCTTTAGTTTTAAATAGTATAGCTTTAACTATTACACCGGTTAAATATGTACTAATTTTATCTTCATTATTATTTTAAACTTAAACTTCGTTCAAATTGTATTTAAAACAATAATAATTTATGTAAGATGTTTTTTGTATATAATATACATGTTATTATTATGGATGAAGGGATGATTATTGAATGGTTATTATTTTGATATTATGATATTTTTAATAATTTTTCTATCTTTATATAATAAGTATTTCATATTAATTCATTTGGTACTTATTGTTGGTTGAGATATATATCTAATTATTGTTCTACTTACGATCTGACGAGTAGCTATATTTTTGAATAGAATTTATTTTCGATAATTTCAATTGATTTTAATCGATTTAAATTTCTTTTCTATTTGAAAATTAGTTATGAAACACGTGTAATCTTTTTATTATATTTATCTTATGATATTTACTTTACTTTATATTATACTCATTTATTGTGCTTTTAATTATTAATTTTTCTATATGTGATAGTGGATTTTCATCGATGAGTTCTTGAAACTTGGTTATTTTCCCTAAAACTATATATTTTATATATATTTTATCTATAAAGCTCAATTTAATTTTAATTTTTTATAAATTGATTTTAATTGAGTTTTTACCTGTAATTTTGGATTTTGTCCCTAATAATATTATTATTATTATTATTATTATTATTATTATTATTATTATTATTATTATATATATATATATATATATATATATATGTGTATATATATTCATCAGAGCTGGGTGTTAATCGTTGATTAACGAAGTTAGCATTTTCATTAACGATTTAACATTTAACTTTGAAAATCATTATCGGACTAATTAACTTCCGTTACATTTAGCATCGGTTAACTCAAGTCCGTTCATCGAAAAATTTCATAGAAACCGGTAAACGTTTAAAAGTTTCTATTGTTTTCAGATTGTCTTAGCATATTTAGTATTGTACGTGTCTTCCTATCAACCCCGATATAACGCCACTTATTATTATAAATAACTTGTAGGACCCGTTTGGCCCTGCCTGGATTTGAAACCAAATCCACCCGCTTGTTGCTTGCAAAGAAAATTTGTTTGTACTCGCTCAGGTAAATGTCAACAGAAAATATTTACTTTCGTAAAGTGGAAAAAAAAAATAGAAGGAAAAAGGTTGGTAAATATTTCGGTGTGAACGTAAATAGCTGTTACTTGGCAGCAGGGCATGCTAGAAATAGCAGCTAAATCTTTCTTTTTCTGGAAGAAGGAGCCGTTTACGCGTGATTTCGATGTCACATTCGTTGAAAGCATGCAAAATAACCTGGAAAAGAAAAGACCTGCGAAACAAAAGTCCCTTGGTCGGAAACCTCGAGGTTCCCACCACTCCTTCCTTCTTTGCTTTCCGGAAAAAAGTGTCTTGCAGCGGGTGTAGAGGTCAGATACGTTGAATGCTCCCGAAAAAAGTGCGCAAAATATTATTCCACACAGAGGCACGAAATATTTACCGAAAGAATAAAATCTTGTACCGATTATACTTGTATTCTAACTAATTCAAATTAATGTGGCTCATCTTGAAAAGTGGTAAAATTTTTGTCGGTTGCCATCTGGGATAATTTTATAACAAATCAAACAGGTAAGATGCATTTAGAATTTCAATGTTACGGTTTAAACATATTATTGCTTTTACCCCTGTTAATTAAATTTAGCTGCCCATAAAAGTCAAGTTTACTAAGCAAGATCAGCTAAAATTACATAACTATAAACCAATGGTATATAAAACACCCACTCACAAAATTTCAAATCTGTATGTAAAAAAGTTACAAAGTTACAGGCAACACCCCTCTTGAAACTGAATAATTCAAAATAACGTGAACAAATAAGCATTACATTTGACAGATTAATCTGAACACTAAAGATGTTTTTAGGTATTTTTTCTTACACACACACACACACACACACACACACACACACACACGCACACACACACAACACGGCCTCGCTAGGTTGTAACTATGCGTGTGTTACTTTGGCATCATCATTCCATAAAATTTGTTTATGGGGAGAAAAATATTGAAAAATATCAATAGATGTGTGAGTGAGAAAGAAATAAGGAGAGAGGTTTGGGGACGTGCTAGAAACAATAGCTAGATTTCCTTTAAATCACATGTTTTCCACTAATCTTATTTTTTTGATTTTTGTTTAAAAACGAAAATGCTTCTCTTACGGGTTTTAAGTGCGTATTGAAAAAAAAAAAAAAAGAAGGGGGCGGGGGCCCAAATCGTTTCGGGCTGAGGTGGTGATGGGTTTGCGGGAGTGAAAAAGAAATTTTTTTCAAAATGTTTTTCTTTCTTTTCCTGAAAAGATGCCTTCCATCATTCTGAAGATTTTCGTGAAAAACACTGGAAAAAATCCGCATCAAAACGGAGAAATTCCAACTTATGTGAGCCGTCTGATCCGAAACTCCGTTTCCAGAAACTCCCCAACCCTTCCAAAAATTTTGCCATCAAATTTCTTTGTAAGCGTAATGTGTACCATTTGAAAGATATTTGTATAAAATTTCATCAAAAAGTACCTATTTTCCAGAAAGTTACGAGGAGGGAAATGTCGGGTCCTGTGAATTTTCCAAAACTCCTCTCCTCAAACTCTCGGAAAACTTTTGCTAACACGTCTTTACATACACTCAATCTACAGGATACAAGCGTTTATTTGGTGACAGTTTCGTTAAAAAGTATCCATTTTTCTAGAAGTTATGAAGCAACTAAGTCGGTGGGGTATTAAACTGTAGATATGCCTTTTTTCAATAAGTTAACGGATCAACGTTAACGGATCAACGTTAACTTCTGGATTAACGAAGTTAAGTTTTTGGTTAACAGATTAATGATTAACGAAGTTAACTTTTCGTTTAACGGTGCCCACCTCTACCAATCACATGGTTCCGGGTTCAGTGTCACAGCGTGGCACTTTGGGCAAGTGTCTTCTACTATAGCCTCGGGCCGACCAAAGTCTTGTGACTGGATTTGGTAGAGGGAAACTGAAAGAAGCCCGTCGTATATATATGAATATATATATATATATATATATATATATATATATATATATATATATATATATATATGTATGTGTGTGTATATGTTTGTGTCTATGTTTATCTCCCCAACATCGCTTGACAACCGATACTGGTGTGTTTACGTCCCCGTAAATTAGGGGTTCGACAAAATAGACCGATAGAATAAGTACTAGGCTTACAAAGACTAAATTCTGGGGTCGATTTTCTCGACTAAAGGCGGTGCTCCAGCATGACTGAAACAAGTAAAAGAATAAAAGAAAAAAGAATATATATATATATATATATGTGTGTGTGTGTGTGTGTGTGTGTGTGTGTGTGTGTGTGTGTGTGTGTGTATGTATATATGCATGTATATATCGAGTCGAACGGAACGCAGGTAAACGGTGGGAGCATTTCTGAAATTCTACTGAATGCTGCGCCGCTGAATCGAAGAATCGCCGCAGCCGCTATGAAAGAGCGCCGGATCAAGAATGATTGTGTGTGTCCAGGTGTTATGCGCCTAAGTGGTTGCTGCCGCAAAAGACGCCCAGTCCTCTGATGTGCGGCCGAAGAGCGAAGGAGACGAGAGAAACATTGATTAAAAGCGGGAGTAAGTCCGATACACTTTTAAATGCTGCGTACTGCGCCGCCGAATCGAGGCTTCGCTGCAGCCGATAAGACAAGGTGCAGGACCTAGCGCGAGTGCAAGTCTGTGTGTTACGTTCGCGTACTGCGTATAGTGGCGCCGAATGAACACATCGTCACAGCTGCAAGAAGAACAGTGTGTGTGTGTGTGTGTGTGTGTGTGTCCGAGTGTTATGTGCCAAGTGACTTCTGCTGCGATTGCAGTTGGGTATTACTCTGCCTGGCAACATCTCATTGATAGACTCCGACTAAATGCTTATAAACAGCGGACGTAAATCCGACACATTTTAGTGTCCCATATTGAGCCGTCGAAACGAACCTTCTCTGCAGCCACTAAAATATGGCATCAGATCGAATGCTTCAAGTGATCTCTTCTGCTCGAGGATCCGCCCAGTGCGCTGTCGCACGACTTTAGAATAGACGATTAGAGCGTCGCTTCGCCGCAGGCGCACCCGGATCGAGCGCAAGTGTGTGGTGCGTCCGTGCGTTATGTACCAAGGGATTTTCGCTGCTGCAGCGGCCACTAAATTCTATCTCTACTGACATGAGAGTGAACTAGTAGAAAGTTCGCGGGTAAACGGCGTGAATACTGCGTATTGTGCCGCCGAAACGAAGCTTTGCTGCAGTGGCTAAGACAAAGCGCTGGATCGATCGCGATCGTGTGTGTCCGTGTGCTATGCACCAAGGGATTTCTGCTGCTGCTGCAGCAAACGCGCAATGAACCGTCTCGCGACGTCGGAGTGGGCGAATGGTGCGAAACGCAGGTAAACAGCAAGAGTGTATCGAACACATATTGAAGTGCTGCGTGTTACGTCACCGAATCGAAGATTCGCAGCAGCTGCGGAGAAGAATCGCCAGATCGAGCGCAAGTGTCTGTGTTATGCGCAAAGTGACTTCTGCTGCAGCAGTAGCAGCTACCCGGTGCTGTGTGACACGACACCAGAGTGGGCGAGTTAAGGGAACTGTGGGTAAATGCCGAGAGTAAGTCCGACTCCCAAGATCATCGAGATGGATTTCAGCTAAATAAAAAGAAACAAATATTACGATCACCACATGAAACACTTGACGCCTTTGTAGTAACGCCGTGCGCATGCGTAGTCTCACGCATGCGTGGATTTAAACAAGCAAGCTTTCCCGCTTAATTCTATCTCTTTCTCGGTCGGCCGACCATGAGCATGGACGTGTCAAGCAGTGTCTCCAACATTCCAGCCTGGAGACAGTCTCTTTACGTGTATAGCTGTCACTCTCCATCTTTCGGACTTACACTCGACAGCTCGCTCACATCTACATAACAACGTCCCAACAACTATGCTCACACACACAGAAGCTGTAACAACAAGAGCTAAAGATGTATATATTTACCACCTGAATAAATGTTGTTTAAGTTGATAGTCTGGAGTTCAGCGTTCCGTTACATTCTTTAATTTTATATAGGAAAGTCAGGTATACATCTAATGATGGATAACCAACTTTCCTATACTGGTGACCCCGACGTGATTCGAACACGCAGCCCGCTGAGCTGCAATAACCCACTTTCTTATAAAGTGGTGATTCGACGAAGAAACAAACGCAGCATGGACTCTGGACTACCAACTTATAACTGGTGAACCCGACTAAAGAACAAATGCGGCCATGGAGACTGAACTACTAACCAGCATCATCGTCATGACCAACACGATTCTACGATTACTACGCCACCAACATCTCCAACCATAGTCAACACGACTTACTACGTATTACCAACATCAACAAGTGCGGTTTTTTTTTCTCGTCTCTGTTAGAGTGGATTTTTCCACTCACGATAAATAGACAAGAATTACAGCCTGCGATATTTCCTATTGTGTACTCAAAGAACTTGGTATAAAACTCTCACGTGTTCTGACTTTCTAACTGCTGTGATATCTCACATACATATAGACGGCCTGTTTTTTATTATGTTCTTATATGTCGCATTCACACTCTCACATACACATACATCTTTTATGCCACACTAAATAACTCTTGTTATTCATTTCATACGGTTGTCTTTTCTATCGTCTCATTACTGGTATTTACGAAATCTATGTTATCGTAGGATAACATACTTGTATATCATCTTTGATATATATTTTGGTGTTCGACCATGTGACACGTTTAAATAAAAGGAGTCCTCTGTTTTCCATTCGTCACCATTTCTCCTTTTTGAGTTCGCACGGTCGTTTTTTCATCTTGGGTTAAGAAAATATTTCTTAGAGGTTTTCGCTAATGGTCGTACAGAGATTTGTCTGTCGACTGTCTGTAAAAGCGTACCTCTTCAAACACTCATCACCAAACAGCCTTTTCGCCACCAGCTTCGTTCAACCAAGATTACCACCGTGACGACAACAATTACTACTACCAACTACAAGCATTCCCCCCGACGTCACCAAGTTTCAACAGATCATTACCACTGTCAACATCATTACCACCACACATACAGAACGCAGCTATATTACAGTTCCTGCGCCGCCGTCTTCACCATCAATGTACTGTCTACCACAATGTCGTGCGCCAACAACCCCACCACCAGGGACACACCATATCAACACACTCGGTTTTGTCGACTCTGTTAGAGTGGATGTTTCCACTCACGATCAACAGACCAAATTTTCCTTGTGTAACTTTCATAGAATATTCCGTACCAGGTAACCGGTCACAACTGACCACGACTTCCTGAGTACGGACATTCTATCTCCTTGTGGGACTCTTGTACGAACTGGATTTTTTTCTCTACAGACACTTTTACTATGTTCTGTGTTTTTCTCACACACTTTCTTTCATTTGTACATTGCATGCATGTTCTCACGAGTGCACATTCATTTCTTTCATTTTTCTTTGTGTGTGTTTTGTGCTACATCTTGTGGGTGGTTTTCAGTGGCCATCCTGCCTCAGGCGTTCTAACAGATTTCATATTATCGTGCGTTTTCGCACTGGCAAGGGAGCCCTGTAGTAACGCCGTGCGCATGCGTAGTCTCACGCATGCGTGGATTTAAACAAGCAAGCTTTCCCGCTTAATTCTATCTCTTTCTCGGTCGGCCGACCATGAGCATGGACGTGTCAAGCAGTGTCTCCAACATTCCAGCCTGGAGACAGTCTCTTTACGTGTATAGCTGTCACTCTCCATCTTTCGGACTTACACTCGACAGCTCGCTCACATCTACATAACAACGTCCCAACAACTATGCTCACACACACAGAAGCTGTAACAACAAGAGCTAAAGATGTATATATTTACCACCTGAATAAATGTTGTTTAAGTTGATAGTCTGGAGTTCAGCGTTCCGTTACATTCTTTAATTTCATATAGGAAAGTCAGGTATACATCTGATGATGGATAACCAACTTTCCTATACCTTCTTCTCTCCATGAATCCATGTGGAAGAGAAAGTTCAACGATCATAAACATGTATTTGAAAATTTTATTTGTTTTATAAATTGAAATTACGTTTTAAATTAAACATAATATTTTCCCTAGTTGCCTAAACATATACGCTAATTTTAGCCTTAATTTTATTTTTGTTCTTTTCATGACATTCCCTTATTTACTGCTCTATTTCCATTGCTTCCAGTCTGATCATTTTCCTCTCATATTTTAATTTCACATATATGCAGCTTGAAATAGGACAACGACCAGTGCACGGCTCCATTGCATATTCTTGCTGTCCTCTTTGTAGTGCACAGACACTGGTTTATCTTTGCAGTTTTCTGACCAAATGCCAATCAGAAAATAGAAATTAAATCAATTTTTTTTAAAAATTGAAAAATTGATAGAAAGGTTTTATACTTCATCATTTCTTGTGTGATTATTTGGCTGTGATTTCTAGCATGTCCATCCACTATTGACGCTATGTGACGATTGTAGGGAAGAGAAAAGCTAAAGAGTAAGAGATCGGAAATGTAAAATAAACGAAATTGTTAGATGTCAAACGAAAAACGAATCAGTAATGTGGAGAGGAGTTCGCTATTTATTGATAATAAGTTATAAACACTTCGATCTATTACTCACATTAAATTATACTTGGAAATCTTCACAGTCTAAGTAATACAAGTTAAAGCAAAAAGGGATGTAAGAAGAGTTATTACCCTTACTTTTTCTCCCTTGCGTCCTCTCATTTCATTATGTATTTTTCATCTCTTGCATTGTCCCTCACCTCTAACTCTCCCCCCTTTTATATATAATAGTCTTTCTATATATCTCACACCCTC
>NC_142956.1:4266539-4296539 GCF_046866305.1 Octopus bimaculoides
TTCTTTCTTTCTTTCTTTCTTTCTTTCTGCTATCTTTCTTTCTTACTTTCTTTCTTTCTTTCTTTTTTTCCTTCTTTCTTTCCTTCCTTCTTTCTTTCTTTCTTTGTTTGTGCTATCTTTCTTTCTTTCTTTCTTTCTTTCTTTCTTTCTTACTTTCTTTCTTTTTTTCCTTCTTTCTTTCTTTCTTTCTTTCTTTCTTTCCTTCTTTCTTTCTTTCTTTCTTTCTTTCTTACTTTCTTTCTTTCCTTCTTTCTTTCTTTCTTTCTTTCTTTCCTTCTTTCTTTCTTTCTTTCTTTTTTACTTTCTTTTTTACTGTCTTTCTTTCTTTATTTCTTTTTTCTTTCCTTCTTTCTTACTTTCTTTCTTTCTGCTATCTTTCTTTCTTACTTTCTTTCTTTCCTTCCTTCTTTCTTTCTTTCTTTCTGCTATCTTTCTTTCCTTCTTCCTTCCTTTCTTTCTTTCTTTCTTTCTTTCTTTCTTTCTTTCTTTCCTTCTTTTTTACTTTCTTTCTTTCTTTCCTTCTGTCTTTCTTTCTTTCATTTTTACTTTCTTTCTTTCTTTCTTTCTTTCTTTTTTTCTTTGTTTCTGTCTTTCTTTCTGTCTTTCTTTCTTTCTTTTTTACTTTCTTTCTTTCTTTCTGCTATCTTTCTTTCTTTCTTTCTTTCTTTCTTTCTTTCTTTCCTTCTTTCTTACTTTCTTTCTTTCTTTCCTTCTTTCTTTTTTACGTTCTTTCTTTCTTTCTTTCTTTCTGCTATCTTTCTTTCTTTCTTTCCTTCTGTCTTTCCTTCTTTCTTTTTACTCTCTTTCTTTCATTCATTCTTTCTTTCTTTCTTTCTTTCTTTCTTTCTTTCTTTCTTTCTTTCTTTCTTTCTTTCTTTCTTCCCCTGTTCATAACGGAAGAAATCAAATAGTCCAGGCATTGAAGCATAATTTTAGAAGAATTTATAAAAAGAATTGTTCAAAAGATGATTTCCCCTCATGCTAGAAATAACCGCCAGATGTACACAAATTTACGTTGCTTTTCATACAAAAACAAAAAAACTCTTTAAAAAGCATTCATAAAAATAAAAGACATTTCCGAATGTGGCCAGCCTTCATGCTCGAAATAGAAACCAAATGACTTCAAATTCTCTATGTTCATTTTTCATTTATCTATAAGTGAAGGACACATAAGAAGGATTTATAAACGAGACTAACCTCTATATTCACTGACATATTTCGTGAAACAGCAAGGCCTTCGAATTTGTGTTGCTTTTCTTATAAAAATAGGACACTTGACAAAGCGTCTATAAAATGTATTGTCCTACAAGTGGTCTTGTATCATGCTAGAAACAACAGGCCAGCACACTATATTCTGTATTGTTTTCATGAACGATAGAACACTTTACGAAGTACCTGGAGAAATATTGGCCTTCTGACCGTCTTACGAGATGCTAGAAACAGCAGCCAAGTGTGTTAAAATTTTGTGTTGTCTTTCATACAAAAAATATACGATAGTTAGAAAATCTCTCTCCCACCGCATTATATATCAATATATCCACGGATCTAGTTGGTTTGGCTGCCAGCATTTCAAAAATTAAAGTTTATCGAAAATTAAAAAATTTGGTACATTAATATACTTTTACAAGCTGAATTGCTGGAGTTATTTCACTTTTTCCAGAAAAATGTTTTTAAAAAGTTATAGAGGCTTGAAGTTTGATCATTTTCACCCAGTCTGTGCCCTAGAAAGTATGTCAATAGCCAGCTGGAGGAGGTGTTCTCCTGGGGCTACAAGCTACAGTAGCATCCACCCTTAGTAGTTAGCCACATTTAAGTGGCAAATATACTTCATGTTGTCGTGCAGCTTACTGTTTATGCCTCGTTCAGAGATTTATTAGTTTTAATACAGTTTAACAGAAACATCTGGCAGAATTAGACGAAAGTTCTCCAGTAATTTTCTTTCGTGTAAATAAACGTTTATGATAATTAAAAAGATGTATCCAAGAAACGTTATTTAGCTGTTATTTTTAGCACACCTGACAACCACCTCAATGACAAAAAAAAACGAAACGAATCAACAAGTAGTTTTAAGCATTCAATATGCATTTAATGCAAATGCGATGAACAACACGTTACAAATAAAATATTAAAAAAACAAACAAACGTATTGTTGATCAATTAATAAATTCACAAGCTCAGTTGTCAACAGATAGGTGTTTGTCAACAGGTGCTTTCTCGCAGACAAAAGAGTTCTCATGTTCCGCTTGTTACTGTGGAAACAGACATGAATCTATCTTTGGCTTACGATTGGCTAAAATTACCAAAATGTTCAAACTTTAATTACTAATGACTCTTTATTTATTGACTTATAGTGAAAATGATTTTCACGTCATTCATTAGCCAATAAAAGTGTATTAATACACAGAATATAAAATCATTCTGAACAGAATTGATGCTGACAGCCAAACCGAAAAAATTCCACTCCACTTCCCTTGCCTTCTCTTGTACATCATGGTCGTCTGCTCTTTTTACCCCCCCACCTACACACAGATAATATGTCCGCTGTCCTTCTCTACTTTACTCTCTCTATTGTGATATACTCCCTCTCTCATAAAGCATACATATAATTCTTTAACGCTGTCTCTTCTTCCCCTTTCTCTCTCCCTCTCTCCCTCTTCACCATCTCATATAACATAATATCCCTCTACCTCTTTTGCTTTCTCTCCCACCTCACACTCTCCCTCTCTTTCTAAATCTATGTATCATTATTTCTCTCTCTACCTCATTATATAATATTCTATCTTCATGCCTCTTTCACTTTGTCTCTCATCTCATACTCTCCCTTTTATGCTAACCTTATATATTAATCCCTTTCTATCTCCTTCAATTTCTCTCTCTTTCTCTCTCTCTCTCTCTCTGCCATCTCGATTTCTTATTCTCACACATCTTTCTCTCTGTCGCTTTGTCTGTCTGTCGGTCTGAATATCGTAACAAGACAGGTGTCTGCCCCTAGCACACCGGCACACACACACACTGCGCTCGACCCGGCACGGCGAAGCTTCAATGCAGCGGTGCAATACTCAGCACTTAGTAGAGTGGCAGGAACTGATCTAGGCTCAGCACAGATTGAATTTACCCTTCTTAGTTTTAGAGAGTCAGTAAAAGTGTTTTAGTAGCACTTTTATAAATAAGTTTATTGCTACAGATTTAGCATTTAAACTCACCATGTTTGGCCAATCTGCCTGTATTATCTCCAAACTAGACAGATCTGGCCTCTCACACGTACCCTACAATATTATTCTGAAAATACACAATGTCATTGAAATCTCAAAGCTTGAAGGTAATGCATGACTAATTCCTATCAATGGCAATAAATAAGCCTTGAAAAGGGTTAAAACTAAATTTATTCCACCTGGTTTATATAAACAGCAACTTACAGCTTCGGACCACTTTATTATTTCGCTGTGTATTCACATCGCATATAATGTGGGAATATAATTTCACCCGTAGTTATTCAAGCAAAAAATCAGTAACATATGTTATCAATTTATTTAGAATAATTTTGTACAAAATTTGATGCTAAATAATTTTGTTTTAATACTAAACATTTTTAATAGTAATTACTTACCAATTTCTGAATTAAAATATACTTTGGTCTAATTCAAATATCATTTTTTTATTCAGTTTCAAAACAACCAGGTTTGTTCACTTCCATCATGAAAGAATCCAACAAGAAGTGGATAATACTTATGAGTCTTTCCTATCTCCTTTCACAAAATTTTGCTCGGTAGAGATTCCTTTTGTATCTTATAATGTACATAAAAGTTTCATGTGTTTTGCTTATTTAATCTCAGTTTCTGTTGTAAAAACTTGAAATTTAATTGCAAGTTCAAATAACTTGCAATAACAGTCGAGTAGAAGGTAAATATTGTAGGGGAAAACTGTACTCTTCCTTTATCTGAAGTTATTTGAAAAGAAGAAGACATTGTAGCTTTTCCACAATCACATGGAATTAAAATAACAAAATGTTGTGTCATTATTTTATTATGGCAGGATTTTTCAGCACAGTTATCATTAAGTTTTAAATTTTGGGATTTATTTTCATATGTATGATCATAAAGTTTTATTTTTTACTGACAAAAATTATGGTAATTAGTAAATAACAATGAACCTAAGGCTAGAATATAAAATAAAAATATTGTATATTGGACTAACAAACCCCTGAAATTTTATTCAACCACCCTCACTTTGGAGAGGTCTGTCAAATTGAGATATCCATAGGTACATCATACATTGTATAGAAATGCTATCTCTATACGATCTATAAAGAGAAAAGACACACACACACACACACACACACACATATATAGACATATGTATACATCAGGCATTCTTCTCTCAGCTATAAATGAAGGTAGATAACTATCAATATACCAGAGGATATTCAAACAGTCTTTATAACAATGGAAATATTTAAACAACAGCAACAACAAGTTAACATTTCAAAGTTTGTCTTTATTTTAAATGTTAATTTGTAATAAAGGAGCCAAACATGTGAAGGAGACTCTATATGATTGATAGATCTGCTAGGGTTAGTAGCCAAATCCACTGTACTTCACACCTTATCTCTTTAAAGATGGACATATAGGACAATATAGTTCTGAGTCGTCTACATTTAAGAAAAAAAACAGGATGGTCCTGGCTGGAATGGATTTGATCATAAGTCCCTCTTTGGTCAAGATTAACCCGGGATTAAACAACAGCAACAACAACATTTACACAGAAATTCACTTTGCATTTATGATAAATATTGCAGTGCAGTGGAACACTCGGCTTCTTCAAGAGCTGCCCTTAGTGTTTCGAGATTTCGTGTACCTGGATCACAACCTTTAAACCATTCATATAACATCAGGAAACCCCGTCTTGCAGTGTCATTCGAGTCATCATCAATTTTCAGTTCAGTAGCTTGAATGCCTAAAAAAATGCCTGCAAAAGATACAATAATAAGAAATATAACTGCAACAACATTAACAATAATATAAAAGATGTGTGCTCTAGGATGTTATAAATATAACAAAGAAACTATTTCAATAAAGAAATTTTTAAAAAATAGAGCTAAGAAACATGAAAAATATAAGACATTGTTTTCTATTTCTAAAGAAAATACAACAAAGATTGAATTAAAAGAAAAGATTTTGAAGAAAATTAATTGGAAATTATACTTGAGAAAATTTATGGCAAACAAATGTCAGAAGTGTTTGAAAGCAAAAGTGCATCAGAACCTAAAGAATCAACAGAGACCCCCAGCAGTCAACCCATTTGATGATCCATCCATCCAACTTTCTTCGTGCAATATTCTTGGGAAGTTTGTTGGGGTAGAGTCCTCAGGCACCTCCTCCATAGGATCCTATGAGAAAAACCATCATTAGATATTTTGCTTGGATTCCCAGGCGTGAACAACTGAGACTATGGATATCATCCAACCATTTCATTCTTGGTCTAACCCTGGGTCTCCTGCTCCATTGGTTTGACTTGAAGAACCAGTCTTGTAATTCATTCCCGTGGCATTCTGATCATGTTTGTAGTACCAGAGATTTGGAGAAGAAGAGACTCAACCTGCAGAGACTCCCTGATATTGGAACTATACATCCTATTGAGTAACATTACTCCGGAGACCCTTTAGAGGAATCCTGTATATCTGTCTTAATCTGACAGACTTCAGATCTGATAATCAAAAGGTTATTAAATAATGTCTCTCTGTGCACTCTGTCACCTTGCAAAGTTCCCAACATAACACCAAAAATTGAAGGATCAGTGGTAGTGCAACAGCCGATAAGTCTGAGTCAAATTTAATCCCAGTTGAATCCTCTCCAAATAACTCTTCTGACCATTCCCCAATGGACTCCATATTTGATCAAATTCTTTTGAGCCTATTCAGTTATTATTATGTCAGTCTCAGCCAGAGAGGTCACCTCCAGTTTGGTTTGACTTGTGAATATTCATTTTCTGGTAAATTCCTTTAGAGAAAAATTCTCTCTTTACTGATGGGGAGAATATGATATGATTTGGTTGTGTGAGCGCTATTAAGTCTGTTTCTATTGAAGCGTCTGCAGGCGTATGTCATCATCATCATCATCATTGTCGTTTACCGTCCGCTTTCCATGTTAGCATGGGTTGGACGATTTGACTGAGGACTGGTGAAACCAGAAGGCTACACCAGGCTCCAATCTGATTTGGCAGAGTTTCTACGGCTGGATGCCCTTCCTAACGCCAACCACTCAGAGAGTGTAGTGGGTGCTTTTACGTGTCACCCGCACGAAGGCCAGTCAGGCGGTACTGGCAACGGCCACGCTCAAAATGGTGTATTTTATGTGCCACCCGCACAAGAACCAGTCCAGGGGCACTGGCAACGATCTCGCTCGAAAGTCCTTAGACATGCCGCGGGCACAAGTGCCAGAAAGGCGATGCTGGGCAAGCTGAGTTTCATGTCCAATTTAACTCGATTTCGATTTCACTTGCCTCAACAGGTCTTCGCAAGTGGAGTTTAGTGTCCAATTTAACTCGATTTCGATTTCACTTGCCTCAACAGGTCTTCGCAAGTGGAGTTTAGTGTCCAATTTAACTCGATTTCGATTTCACTTGCCTCAACAGGTCTTCGCAAGTGGAGTTTAGTGTCCAATGAAGGAAGGTACGCCTAAGTGGACTGGCTGAGGCCTTAGATTTAGATCTCACTTGGCTTGCTGGGCTTTCTCACGCACGGCATTTGACAGAGTATCTACAGCTGGATGCCCTTCCTAAACGCCAACCACTCAGAGAGTGTAGTGGGTCCTTTTACATGCCATCGGCATGAAGGCCAGTCCGGCAGTACTGGCAACGGCCACGCTCAAAATGGTGTATTTTATGTGCCACCCGCACAAGAGCCAGTCCAGGGGCACTGGCAACGATCTCGCTCGAAAGTCCTTAGACATGCCGCGGGCACAAGTGCCAGAAAGGCGATTCTGGGCACAGGTGCCATCACAAATTCGCTTTCGCTTGCACCAATAAGTCTTCGCAAGTGGAGTTTAGTGTCCAATTTAACTTGATTTCGATTTCACTTGCCTCAGTGGTAAAGTTATTCCAATATGGCAATATAACTGGAATCTCAAGGCCTTATATTGGAATAAAGATGCTTTGTCATGGAATTTAACTTTGGTACATTTCTTTAATTACAATAAACTAACAGCAGACTCAGTGAAAATGTAAAACAAACCAAAACTTTGTCGTTAACTCACCTGTTTACCCTTAAACAACATATTTTAGTTCCTTCGTCCACAAGGCAATATTAAATGCTATTTGTGTTTTCTAGTTTGTCCATTATTACCAACCATAAAAACCTCAGCGAATATTTTATGAAATTTCAAGAATATTTGTCATAGAATTTTTCTACTGCTAGCCTTTAAATAGGAACTTAAGAATGTAACTTGTTCTCATTCATTCTCACAAAATAAAAAAAGATAGCTCAGGTGAAGGTAAAATTTATAGAATTCAGTTAGGTACTGTAATTTTATACTCACCTACTTGCCACCAATTGCTTCCTAACCTCTTAGCCACTCTCAGGAGATCCTTCTCCTTCAGCTTTTGACTCCCTGAAATAAATGTTTCCAAAGTTTATAATTTACTGTAAAATTCCTTTATATCTACAAATAATCTGTAGTTTAACATAGTGAGACATTCTTATCACCAATGGTCAACTGGTGACCACTATGGTTTTGGCCAACATTTTTATACTTTCCATCATGGTTCCATGTAATAGTTCAATATTTAGGTTCACATTTATAGATAAACCTACCCAAACCTCGTCATTGTATTAAGACATCCTACATAAGCTTGCGATTATTTCATTTCATTATCATTTGATGAGACTGTTTTTCTCATAGTTCTAGCTTTTCTTTCTTATATCTGTGCCAAATCTATGACATGTCATTGTCCTCTCGCCTGTGGACTTCACTAACCAACATTCTTTCACCTAATTAATTCCAATGTCAACCAAAGATCTAGCCACATCAAAGATCTAGCCACATCAAAGATCTAGCCACAAACACTTAACAGACAACTTCAAGCAAGATAAACATAATACCTTCTCTCTCTGTTAAGTCAGAATTAAAACCAAAAGATGACAGACTCAGAAAGCTGTGCCTCTATTAGCATTGATATAATATAAAAACTAACAAGTGTGAATATAAGAATGCTCTTATGGATCGTAAATATTATCTAAATGGAGTAAGTGTATTTTACATATTGTTAATAACAAGGTGTTGTGTTTTTCAAGTCACACTGGGAACTCATATTTTATTCCTATCTTTATATTTTATGTTAACACCAATACTTTATTTAAATGTAAAGACATGTCCAGAGTCCAATATTAAGTTTAACATTAAATATAGTTTAATGATCATTATACATATACAGGGTGTCCACAAAGTCTGGGTACCAGGAGTAAATAAAATCATAACATAAACAATTAAATATAAGGAATAATAATTTCTTAAAGTATGTGTTAATCCCCATGTGGGTACATGGAGTAAATAAAATCATAACATAAACAATTAAATATAAGAAATAATAATTTCTTAAAGTATGTGTTAATCCCCATGTGGGTACATGGAGTAAATAAAATCATAACATAAACAATTAAATATAAGGAATAATAATTTCTTAAAGTATGTGTTAATCCCCATGTGGGTACATGGAGTAAATGAAATCATAACATAAACAATTAAATATAAGAAATAATAATTTCTTAAAGTATGTGTTAATCCCCATGTGGGTACATGGAGTAAATGAAATCATAACATAAACAATTAAATATAAGAAATAATAATTTCTTAAAGTATGTGTTAATCCCCATGTGGGTACATGGAGTAAATAAAATCATAACATAAACAATTAAATATAAGGAATAATAATTTCTTAAAGTATGTGTTAATCCCCATGTGGGTACATGGAGTAAATAAAATCATAACATAAACAATTAAATATAAGGAATAATAATTTCTTAAAGTATGTGTTAATCCCCATGTGGGTACCAGGAGTAAATAAAATCATAACATAAACAATTAAATATAAGGAATAATAATTTCTTAAAGTATGTGTTAATCCCCATGTGGGTACATGGAGTAAATGAAATCATAACATAAACAATTAAATATAAGAAATAATAATTTCTTAAAGTATGTGTTAATCCCCATGTGGGTACATGGAGTAAATAAAATCATAACATAAACAATTAAATATAAGAAGAAATAATTTCTTAAAGTATGTGTAAATCCCCATGTACCCAGACTTTGTCGACACACTGTATTTATAAAGAGTTCATGTTTAATTCTTTTAATTTATAACAATCCTATATATTCTAACCTGAGACATTCTGGGTACACACCCAAACAAGAGACAACATATCATGACAGACATCTGGTTACATAACAACAACAATAATCTATCGGAAAACTTAGTAAAGACCTTAGTAGAAAAAGAAACAAGATCTTCCTCATTAACTCACCTGTTTACATTTAACATCATATTTTAGTTCTCCGTCCCCCCAAAACAGCATTAACTCTCTTGTGTATTCTAATTTATGAATTTTACTAACCATACCAAACTCGATTTCAGGAAGTTTCAGTAACGTTTTTAATCCAATTATTTACAGCTAATCTTTCAATTGGAAATTAGGAACGTAACCAGTTCTCAGTCATTCTCACAATCAAAATGGCTCGGGTAAACTGAAAATTTGCAGAAGTCAATTAGGTGATGCTATTTTACCTAATATGCAATTACCTAATATGTAGGTCCACAACAAAACAGACTAGCTGTCCTAAATCACCTCTCTCTATTAAGACAAATGATCTAACACTGCTTTAATTTTCTTATTTAATTATCACTTGATAAAACTGTTTTTATCACAGTTCTATCTTTTCTTTCTGATACCTTTGCCAACTCTTTAGCATTCTCCTCTCACCTATAGACTTCCATTAGCCAACATTCTTCTCCTCTTCTGCTTAATTCCAGTGTCATCCAGGTTAGTCATCAAAGATATAGCGACAAACACATCACACACTACTTCGCCTAGGATAAACATACACCTGCTCTCTTTGTTAAATGTTACTGCTGGCTATCATTAATTCTAACTTCCCTCATCAAAGTTCATCAGAATATCATCTGATTAAGGAAATATTTGAAGACATTTGAATCTCATATCCTCCTTAATAAAGCAACTTTTTTGAGCAAAGATTAAATCTACACAAGTGGAGCAGAAAGTGATTCAAGCATCCTCAAACAATTTACACCTGCACAGATCCTCATTAACAACATATACATATTCACCCACGCGTTATTACAGTGAAAATATCTGAAATGGAACAAAAGAACTGGTTCTCGAGAATATAGCATATTGCTATCAAACCTCACCTGTGCATCATCCAACGTTTGTGATCCCTCATCAGAAATGAACCTCAGATGTTGAACCTAACAGACAATTGACAGTTTGCTGTGCTTGAGAAGGCCCACCCACCAAAATAAAATCAAGCTCATGCCTGTTCCCCAACAATGCTCCTCTACAATCCATCATGCCCCCCCCCCCACATTCTGCAATCTCATTGTCTCTCATGTACCTACTTGCACATATAATGGCTGCACTGAATGTCGTCCCCGAAGGACACCGCCCAAACCTGCTCCTGCCACGTGGTGTCCACTCATTACATTCCCACCATCATCTACCACTCACCTTTCGCAATCTCATAAACCCACCCACACTCCACCTCTGCAGCACTCACCATCATATTTCACCATCATCTCTCTTTTCCCACATAAGGCAGCCATGTTTCCACTCTAATGCAAAACTACTTTTTCTGCCCCTTAATGCTACTCCACCCCTCAGGTGAAGGGCCTTGCGTTGCAAGATACTTGGTGACCTCACTGCTGCTGATGCCACATAAAAGCACCCAGTAAACACGTCCCACTTTGAAGTTGTTGGCATTAGGGAGGGTATTCACCCATAGAAACCATGGCAAAATAGACATGAGGTTAGGGTTAGGGTTAGGGTTATACTCACCAACTCTCTTTGCCATCGTCTCCCTTTGTTTCTCTTCAAAGTTTGGATTCTCTAAAATAAATATTCCCAAGTTTTATTCTTTACAGTAAAATTTCTTTATCTATATCAATAATTTATATTTCATTATTGCGGTGAGCTGGCAGAATCGTTGGCACGCCGGGTGAAATGCTTAGCGATATTTCGTCTGCCGTTACATTCTGAGTTCAAATTCCACCGAGGTCGACTTTGCCTTTCATCCTTCCAGGATCGATTAAATAAGTACCAGTTACGCACTGGAGTCGATGTAATCGATTTAATCTCTTTGTTTGTCCCCTTTATGTTTAGCCCCCTGTGGGCAATAAAGAAATAATTATTGTGAGACATTCCTGTCATTAATGGTCAATCAGTGATCACTATGGTTTTGGTCAATATCTTTATACTTTGAAAAATGGTCTGATGCCTAATATTTAGGGCTACAACAAAATTGATTGATCTTCCTCAATCTCATCTCTATATTAAGATGTCCCATATATCTAACAGTGTAGCAATTACCTCATCTAATTATCCCTTTACAACAGTTTTAATGTTAATTGAGTTGTTTTTTTTTCTTATATCTGTGCCAAATCTATGACATCTCATTGTCTTCTCACCTTTAAAGTTCACCAGCCAATATCTCCTCTTCTTCTGTTTAATTCCAATGTCGACCAATTGGCCCTCAAAGATCTAAGCACAAGATCGTGACATGCCGCTTCACGTAGGATAAACATACAACTGCTCTGTTTGTCAAACGTTGTTGCTGGTAATCTTTGATTTTAACTGCTCACATCGCACTTTATCAGTATGTTCATTATTTACATTATTTACATTTGACGGATATTCAACCTAATATTTGTTGTTAACACAACGTTTCGGTTGATATACCCCCCAGCCAGGTGTCTTGGGGAAATTTCGAACCCAGGTTCTTATTCCTAAGGTATTTTTCGATCTTCTTCTTCTTCTTCTTCTTCTTCTTCTTCTTCTTCTTCTTCTTCTTCTTCTTCTTCTTCTTCTTCTTCTTCTTCTTCTTCTTCTTCTTCTTCTTCTTCTTCTTCTTCTTCTTCTTCTTCTTCTTCTTCTTCTTCTTCTTCTTGCCTTTGCACAGCTTCTAACGCTGGAGATGTACTACAGTGTCAGCTGTTCACTACCAGTGAACTAAGGTAACACATCTTATTTTTCGATCACCTTCCGGAGTATTCGAGCGGTCCCAAGCAGTGCTGTTTTCTGAAAGTGCTCCACCCTTATTGCAACTCCTATTTGTTCCACGTACTTCTCGAGATTTTTGCTCACTGTTCCCAGTATTTCCCAGTATATTGGTCCTACTACCACCTTTTTCATCGACCACAAGTGCTTAACTTACCAAGCTAACCTGTCATATCTCTCGACTTTTCTTTCTTCCTTATCGCATACCTTGCTGTCAGCTCGGCATGCTATAGCTATGATCCAGCATAGTTTGCTTTCTTTCTCAATTAAGACTGTGTCTGGCTTCCTATTCTCAATCTCATGGTCGTACTGAATCATAAAATCCAATAGGAGTTTTGCATTTCTATTTTCGACAATGCCTTCAGGTTTGTGGTCGTACCAATTTTTTGCTCTATCAAGTCCATACTTGTTGCAAAATGTCCAATGGACCAAGCCTGGCTATATTGTCGTGGCGTCTCTTATATTCCTTCTGAGATAGTGGTGTACATTGGCTGGTAATATGCCATACGGTTTCACCATTTTGTCCATAGATTCTGCACTTATCACTTTCTGATGTGTCGTCTATTCTGTAGTTTATGTAGTTTGTTCTTAGTGCTTGCACTTGGGCAGCAAAGATTAGGGCCTCCGTTTCCGGTATTAAATCACTCTTAGTGATCCACAGCCATCTTTTTTCTGTCTGTCTTATCTTCAACGTCCCTATAAAATTGACCATGCATTCTTTTCTTTATCCACTTATTTTCAGTTTCATTCGTTTTCAATTTCTTTCATCCTACACAAGCCTGACCTTCCTACTTCTAATAATTGCGGTTCTGTGGCATTTTTACATACCATGCTATGTTGTTTTCTTCTGCTCTAATGCTGTGTTCGCATCCAATAAGCCCTCTTACCCCTATTTTTCTTGGTACATACAGTCAGTCTGTATCACTTTTTGGGTGGAGTGGCCCATATCTAGTTAGCAACTTCCTTGTCTTTCTGTCTAAGCTGTTTAGTTCGTCTCCTGTCTATGCGATTACCCCTGCTCCATATCTAAGGATTGAAACCGCCCAGGTGTTGATAGCTTCGATCTTATTCCTTCCGTTTAATTTCGACTTTAGGATCAGTCTCGGTCTGCGTAAGTACTCACCTTAAATTCTTCTGTCATTTCTTTCTCCATTAATTTATCCATTTCCAAAATCCCCAAGTACTTATAGCCCGTCTCTTCAATCTGCTTCATAACCTCCACGCACTCCATTCTGATATCAGCACTGAAGATATACACCGTATCAACGAGGGAACTGACTTGGGCTTCATCTTTACCATAAAGTTTGAGATCATCCATTAATAGCAAATGGTTGACTTTTTATTAGCGGCTTTTGAATACATACCCAGCTTTTGCTTTCCTCAGAATCAGTGTCAGTGGTAGCAAGCACAGTACAAAGATCAGTGGGGACAGGCAGTCTCCTTGGAAGATGCCCCTCCTAATTTCTACTGTCCTTAAACTACTTCCATATGCTGTCAGGTCCGTCCTCCAATTTGCCATACTTTTTCCAAGCATTCGCTCAACATTCGATGCAGTCCCAAACTGGTTCATACACTCCATAATCCAAGAATGTGGAATCATATCGTACGCCTTAGGATCCATGATATGGCTAAGTTACTTTTCCTCCTCTTGCAGTCTCTGAGTACAGTTTTATCTATCGGGAGTTGATCCTTGGTACCTCTGCACTTACACTTGCAGCCCTTCTGTTCATGTGGCAGGACTCCATTTTTTTCTAGATGTTCATACATTGACTCTGAGAGTATTCCAATCAATAATTTCCACATAAGCGGCAAACAAGATATCAGCCAGTAATTGTCTACCGTTTGCCTTTTTCGATCTTTTTCAAGCACAGCCCTGTCCAACACAATGTCAACCATTCTGGTGTTGCTTGGTCGGCATTTAACAAGGTGTTTAGCTGCGCAGCTATTCATGCATGACATTCACCAAATCTTTTGATCCAGTAGCCTTGAACTCCATCTGGTCCCGGGGCCTTCTAGTTGTTAATTTTGTTTTGCTGACTTCCTTCACTTCCCTAACTGAAATGACTAGTTCTTTCTGCTTTGGACAGACTACTGTTTGTTTCAGTTCTTGTAACCATTCAGCATCCTTGTACTCCTTGCCTTTGCTCCAGCTGTCACTCCAAAACCTTTGACTTTCAATGTTATCTGGTATCAACTTTTCATCTGTACATCCTTCATCTATTTCTTTATAGAATCTCTTCTGATCTAATCTGAATAACCATTTCTAGTAGTAACCCACCCTTCATTCTTTGGTCGTATCTTACCGTCTTTCCTTTCTTTGCAACGAGGCACTGTTTCAGTTCCTCCACTAATATTTTCAGGCCCTTTCTTTCAATGTTATACTTCCTTTTCAGTAATCTGTATTTTTGTTCACTTTTAAGCTCCCCTTTTGCTTTTGGTCTAACACAGAAATTTCCTTCGAGAGCATGTCTAACCCTCCCTGGATTCTTCTTTTCCACCATGGATCTTTTCTTTTGTCAATCCCAGTATGTTTCTTTTTCTTGACATCGACACCCACATTTTCTGCTACAACAATACCTGCTGCCTTAATCAAATTATTTGTTTCTGTGATGTTTGTTCTGATGTACTTCAGAATTTCATTCACACTTTCCGTTTCTTGGTTCAATTTCCATTGATCAACCTTTTTAAGGTTACAAATAATGTCGCTATCGTTCTCTTGTAGTGTCACCTTTATTCTGTCGTAGATTGCCTTTTGCTCATCTGTTATGTCGCTATTAGTCTTAACGTCTTCTCTTAGATGATCTATATATCTCTCATCAAGTAAGCTACCACTGCTTCTTTCCTGTGCTATGAGATTACTCTTATTAGTAAGAACTGTATTTTCCTTCTTATCTCTGCTGCTATTTTCCATGACCCGTCTTTTGATAACTTTGAGCACTACTTCTGTGAATCAACAAATTTTTCTTATTGCTCTAGCTTGATCACATAGTCTCTGTTCCGTGAGTTGAAACAATCCCTTTTCTCTCCAATGATCATACGTTGTCGGTAACTCCTAATTTGAGCACCATTTTCATCTACCGGGTTGCCCAGGTAATAACATTCCATGACCACAGCATTAATTTGCTTGCTCCATCTACGCCGTGTGTGGTGGTCCCTTTCTGGATATCGACAGGCTGGAGCCGGGCCAGAATCTCTGAGACTACCGGGTGCAACACTGTCACCGTCATTGGCTTCAGTTTCATTACCACCATTATTCACAATATAGGTGTTTCAGGATTAAAGAGATGTAAATTATATTACTCAACTTACTTCCATATTCAGTATAGTATTCCAAATTATGATTTATAATTTGGAATACTGTACTGAAGATTGAAGTAAGTTGAGTAATTTAATTTACATCTCTTTAATCCTGAAACGCGTATACAGTTAATGAAAGCCGGGTGGATTCGTTATTGTTTCCTTTTTGCCTGTGTGAGTTGCGAGTGCTGCTGTCTGGGAGATATATGGTAGTGGAATAGTATTTAACTGCTATTTTCTAAATTTCGGTACGTGGTGAAGCAATTTTTGCTGGACCCTAATTATGTATATATACCTATACGTATATATATATATATATATATATATATATATATATATATATATATATATATATATATATATATATATATATATATATATATATATATATATATATATATATACATATGTGGGCAAAGGACGTCATGAAACGTGTACAACAAAAAAGTACGAAGCACGAGTACACGTAACATGAACTATTCTTTCGAACAACGAAAGACACAAATGGAAAACAAAACAAACATAAAGAATGACCCTTCATCCGTTGTTGGCTGTTTCTGTAGTCTAAATGCTCAAAATACCAGACAAGAAAAACAGCCAACAACTGATGAAAGGTCGTTCTTTATGTTGTTTGTTTTGTTTTCCATTTGTATCTTTCGTTGTTCGAAAGAATAGTTCATGTCCCATGTACTCATGCCTCGTAATTCTGACGTCCTGTGCCCACATATGCATATATATATATATATATATATATATATATACACGTATAGATATAAGTATGTACATATCTAGCGTGAACTAGAACTAGACATCTCTTCAGTTTCTTTAAACAATAACCGTACTCTGCAAAGAATGTTTTTTTAAACACAAGAACGGGGGAGATAATTCAAGAAATATTCCTCTTAAAAAATTAGGGTCGGGCGAGTTGTCTTCCTTCACTTGATAGCTAGGTCTTGCAATTTAGAAGTAAAAATTTCCGAAAATGTGTACAATAAATAACTGCTCTATATTTTATAGGCTATGCTCTTCTCCTGATTTATGATATTGTAACGAAGATATATATATATATATATATATGTTCTGACCTGAGGCATTTTGGGTATATACCCTAACAAGTGAAACATATTACAACAAACCTCAGTGGATAGTTTATGAAATATGAGTAATATTGATATCTGTAATAAAATTACTTTACAACTTCCCTATCAGCCAAAAATTAGGAATGGAACCTACTCTCCATCATTCTGACAAACAAAATAGCTCAAGTAAAGGTAAACTTTATAGAAATAAATTAGGTACAGTTATTTTATACTCACTAACTGACTCTGCCACCGTCTGGACACCCTTGTCGGACAATTTTGGACAGTCTGAAATAAACATTTCCGAATTTTACACTTTAAACTAATAATCTTTTATCTTTACAAATTATCTGTATTTTATCAGTGAGAGACATTCTAATCATCAGTGGTCAATTAGTGATCACAACCGTTTCGGACAACATTTTTCGACTTTCTCTAGTGGTACTATAAGTTTGAGAGGAACGTTTAATCTTTTTATGCAGAGGACAATCTTTCTAATACCTGTGCCACGATAAAATTTACCCAGGACACTTTAGAAAGTGGTTGGTGTTGGGAAGGGCATATCACCATTGAAAAGCTGGAATACTTTAGCTGTGTTCCTCAACCAATCAAGGGGGCAGTAACTATGAATAAGAACTGACTAAGTGACTATCAAGCCTGTCCATGGGAACGTGAAAATCAGCTGATAAATGATGAGGGCGATATCATTGATTGTATTGTATCTTACAGCCAGTATCTACCTTGAAAAGAAAGAGAAACAACCGTTGTCTCGTGGATGTAATGATAGATTTACTATCAGAGAAATACGACGGAATTCACTCATAGAACACATTTCATCGTAATTCTACCAGATTATGAGAGACATTTAACTGAATAACAACAGCAATAACAATAACCTCTCTGTAAACTTACTAAAATTATATATAACTAGCCAAAAATTTTCATTAACTCACCTGTTCCAAAAAATGGAATATTAAATCTATTGTCTTCTGTTTTATCCATTTTACCATCTGTGCTAACCTCAGTGGATAATTTATGAAATTTCAGTTATATTGATATCTTTAACAGAATTACTTTACAGCTAAACGATTCAATTCGAATTTAGGTATGGAACGTGTTTTCAGTCATTCTGACAAACAAGATGGCTCAGATGAAGGTAAAATTTATAGAAATCAACTAGATATATATATATATGTGTGTGTGTGTGTGTGTGTGTGTGTGTGTGTGTGTGTATATATACATATATATATATATATATATATATATATATATATATATATATATATATATATATATATATATATATATATATGTATATATACACACACACACACACACACACACACACACACACACATATATATACATACATATATATACATATATATATATATGTGTGTGTGTTTGTGTGTCTGTGTTTGTCCCCCAGTCATCGCTTGACAGCCAATGTTGGTATGTTTACGTCCCCGTAACTTGGCAGCTCGGCATAAGATACCTATAGAACAAGTACTAAAGTACTAGGTTTACAAAGAATAAGTTCTGGAGTCGATTTCTTCGACTAAAGACGGTGCTCCAGCATGGCCGGAGTCCAATAACTGAAACACATTAACCACATATAATAGCTGGCAAACAATTGATTGCTAAAAACTTATATTTGCTAATGGACCGTCAAGATTTATTGATATTTCAGTTAGTCGCCATTTAGGTTTCATTAGAAAGCATTAGTCGTCTGCTGCAGACGGTACTCATTTGATATGTGAAAAGTTTCCTACTCAGATAAAGACAATATTCAGTGGGTGTAGTCATAGAAATACTATCAACGAGAAAAGGCAGCTGGAACATCTTTTATTAAAAGTCTGTCAGATTCTGACAGACCTGGGTCTACACAGTAATATGAAATACATTATTGCACACCATAAATTCCATGAGACAAACAAGCAGGTCATCAAAAAGTATCCTTACCAAAAACTCTTGGGCTTATACATGTTTTGCATTTGGGGCATCTTCTAAGTTTAATTGTGTAGCACTCTCCACATACCGCATTATGTGCACAGGGTTGTAACTCCACAGTGGCCTCATTTACTTCACAAAGCATACACCTGCAGAAGAAAATAAAAACACGTCCCACATTCATTTGTAACACATATTACATTGTGTCCATGTTTATAATACAGAATATTATGAGACACTGCAATGATCAGAGTGAGGACCATGACTTAGTATTCAGAGTGTTGGACCCATGATTGTAAGATTGTGGTTTCAATTCCTGGACCAGGGGACGTTTTGTGTTCTTTAGCAAAATACTTCATTTCGAGTTTGTCCTGAATACAAATATATCTCTAATGGATAGAATGAAAAGCCACTGTAATCTCCAAACTACTTGTTTTCACTGGAATAAGAAAGACTAGAATTCCTATTGCAGCTTCAAGTTTACAATTTCGGACATGTCAAGACTAACATTCACCCTTATTTCAATGTGGGCCGCATGTAAAGTATCAGTATCATATAAATGTGTTAGAATCCTGAATGTGTGAGACTGCCAGGAAATATCGATGAGATGCTCGACGTGGTAATAAAAAACAGAGGAGAAAAGAAACGGTGCAACAGGATACCCAACAATATCAAATGGGGGACTAAAAATTCAAACTACACACAGCAACAAAACTGGATAGTAAAATGTTCTGGAAGTTTGTATATCCGAAAACAGAGGCCTCACTTTCTAGTCGGCCCTCCTCGTAATCTCTACACATGTCAGATTGCTGACAATCCCAACGAATGTGCACGGTTTAGTGATGAATGCGTCGCTGGAAATTTCACTTTTGAAAATCCAAATGTACCATCTTCACTTCTGCTGAGATCAAATTCCATGATATCTACTGAATTTATTTCTGCAATACTGAGATGCTAATTGAAGCATATGTGCAAATATGATTCTTGTTGTCTTAATGGTGTCATTTATCTGCTTCTCAAAGGGTGCATCCTTTTTCTCCTGCATCAGCTTTTTCAACTCTTCTAAATCAGCTTACTCCACTACAATGGAAAATTGCCAGTGTTATTCCCCTTTCCGAAAAGAATGACCAGATATCACCTATTGATTACCACTCAATTAGTCTCACCGAATTAATAGATTCGTGTGACACGAATATATTCTGGGACACCTGGAACCCCAACCATTTGGATTTATTTCTAACTGTGGCTGCAGTGGTCAACCCATTGATTTTCTTAAAGACATCACCTAAACCACAGATAGTGGTTCATAGGTGGATGTTATCTATCTCAACTTCACCAAAGCCTTTAATTTTATGCCACACAAACCAATTATGGCAAAACTGTCTGCAATGGATGCAAGGCCTAAATTTTATAACTAGTTGAAGTCTTTACATTCTCAGTTGAAAAGAAATTGTCACAGTACTAGGATAACATTCTGCACCCAATACAGAAAATCTGTAGGGAACTGTTCTTCGTCTTCTGTTGCTTCTTGTATATATTAACTAAATCTATGCCAACTATATGCCATAGATCATTCCTTTAATCTCACCTGGACACAATGCAGTAATGGATTGCTGACTGGAAACAGAAGTTGGCTATAAACAGGTGCACCACCATACAATATGGGAGGAAAAGCCCATGATTTACCAACTCCTTCCAAAACACCAAACTTAAGAATTCTATCAGTGACCTTGACCTTGGCATTAATCTCAACAATGGTCCTTGATGGATGAACCACATTCTCAAAATCATCAAAAAGATTAAAGTTGTCTTAGCATCAATCAATCAGTCTGCCATTTATGGCCAATCTATTTAAAGTTAAATATGGCTATCATATGTCCACACAGTTTGCATCTCCAATCTGGAATCCCATCTTATTCAGAATGTCTACTGGAAGCTGTCCAGAGAAGTGCAACCAGGCAAATGCTTTCTGTTAGTTACCATATTTGGAATGCTTCTCCGGGTATTGACACATTAAAGTTTCGACATCTAGCGGCTGATTTGGTTGAATCCCACAAGTTTATCCACCATCTTGCCAACAACTTTGGCCACCTTTGTGGATTCAATATCTCTGCCACCAGCAGACATGTTTACAAAGTAAAAAGGAACACCCATGCCTTTTGGAAATATCTCTCTTCACTCAGAATTAAGCACAGAATAAACTACCCAAGTCAGTTTTTAGCTTTCAGGACACTGCATCTTTAGAAACTTCCATGTTTCCTGAAGTGCACCAACGCCACCTCAGATGTTCCTATGCACCCTTTTCTTTTCTGTTTCGTTGTGTTTTATTCTATGTATCGTGCATGTACTTCTAGCTTTCACTGCTGTCGTTATTTGATTAACTGCTGCTTTCTGTCCCCTCTTTTACTCTTTTCCAGTAAGTTGTAGTACATCTGAGCTCCCTGTTATAAATTATATTATTATTATTATTATAATGTTCCCATAAAGAAATCCTACCAATGCTTGTATATCGAATGAAGCAGAACCACATTTATACAGTCCAAAAATCAACGTCTATAAACAATATCTCAATTTCAAGAGACAAAGAAAGTTAAGTATATTATCTAAGAGAATAATTTGTCTGCTTCAACAGCAGTTAATATAGACAAATGTATGGCAATGAAATTGCTGAAACTGATAAAATACAGGAGTTTAAGGTGACCAAGAAGCCTAAAACATGAGGAATGGTTTATGTTTTACAAGAATGAATTGTTCCATGGCAATTCTCTTTTGTGAAGATATGTAGACAGTTAAATTTCACTTACTTCTAAATAGTAATTTCAAAATCTATTCATTAACGTTATTATTTAGCTCTACATTTTGCTATTGGTGACAAATCTTTAAAACTGGGAATTGAGAGAGGTAGGTGTGGGTTGACAGTGAGGTACATCTGTCAACACAACCAATGATGTGAATATAATTAAAATAGTGCCCTTTCTTTGATCATCTAACAACTGCATTCTATTTATTGTTGTTCTTAGTATTGTGTGGCCTTTCATGAAGGCACTATGATAGTATAGGGTATTGGTAGAATTAAGATAATACAAACATATAAACATTATTATATACAAAATAGAAAATTTACTGGTTTATATTGTCATTGCCAGTGAATATTTACCGTGATAGTAAACATGCTTTTAATTTTTCTTTCAAAGCTCGATTTTCAATGAGGTCCAATGGTGTGTTATTCTTGTTATTTTTATGGTAAAAGTCGGCACCCTGGCGGGCTAGATAGCAAGCAACCACCACACCAGAGAGCCTATTATCTTTGCTTCGTTTGAGCTCAGTGCAGCACTACAAATGATGAAATATAAAATGACGAGTACAATACTACACAAATACATGGTAAAGATGACCCAACTTACACAACAGTTCAACTACATATACACATAGTTTGTCGATCTGGTGATTAAAATGTTTACACAATATTGAGGTATTGAGTTCTTACATCATCTATAGTTCATTTCTCATTATCATTTGTTTTTACTTTACTTTCTCCATTAAGACAATATTTATGATCATTATATTGAGCAAAACACGCATTATTGGTTAACATCAAGATTGATGATACTTAATGAGTAAATATTTACTTGTCAATCACAAATAACAAAAAATATTTAATAAAAAAAAAAACAATATAAAAACATCATAGCATCAAGTCAAATATGCAAAATATAAGGGAACAAATGTCACAATAATAAAACACAACAAACGAACAAGAACCTATCTACACAACTGGCTTGAGAAAGCCAACTGGCCATAGCAGGAGAAATACTTATGGGAAAGTATTGTATATATAAATAGGACACCACAAATAATGTATGTTATACCAGGAAGGAAGACACCAACAACATAGTAATGTCTTCAGACATAACAACTAAATCAACGCCACACAGACATATCCAAACAGATCAATAAGGTTTCCATAATTAAGTGGATTTGAGAGAAAAACTGGGTTTATGAGGCATCGGATGTTGTGCGCAAGAGAGAAGACTGCACTGGTATGGTTATGTAATGCACATGGATGAAGATAACTGCATCAAGATGTGATGATCTCTAATTGTGGCAGGAATGTGTGGAAGGGGTCGACGAAGGAAGGTGTGCAATAAAGTGGTGAGAAAGGAGCTTCAGGCATTGGGCCTCAAAGAGGGGTTGAAATAGGAACGACACGTCTGGTGGTTTGCTGTGGTTGAGAAGATATGTGAAATTAATACTGGTTGTCCTTGCATACAGTCATATTCCTCTGCGTCCTTTTTTGGCTGAGAGGTCCTAATTTTGTGGGATCACGGGTGCCTATCTCACATAAAAAATACCCATGCCAATGCTGCCTAGAAGCACCCAGTACACTATGTAAAGTGGTTGGCATTAGGAAGGGCATCCTGTCGTAGAAACCATACGCTAATAAACATGGAGCCCGGGTATTTCTTCAGCTGGCCAAATCCTGTGAAACAATGCAACCCGTGCCAGCATGGAAAACAGATTTTAAATAATAATGAAGATGATGATGATAACGACGACGACGACGACGACGACGATGATGATGATACTGATGATGATGATGATATTGATGATGATGATGATGATGATGATGATGATGATGATGATGATGATGATGAATTAATAAGGAGACATGTTTTGGTGATGAAAATGAAGAAAAAGCCGTTAAAACCGGTGTCACAGTTCAGGCACTAAAACATTAAAATTGATAAATTGTTCAAACTGTTAATCTGATAGAGAATTCCAGTCGGTGGAGAGGTCGCTGGCTGCCAGAGTGGGTTCTTCTCACCAAAGTAGACATTGATACAATATACAGATTGCCATCAACAGTCTGAAAAATAGTCACATATCTGTAATGATCTTTATCCCCTACGGGAATCAGAGTTGCTTCAATTCTACAGCTGTTGACAGTATACTCAATCAGATCTACCGAGAGATAGATGTGGGTACCTTGGTGTATATATAACATCTTTAAATAGCGGTCTGACCGTCTGCCAAGCAAATGGGAAGCAGTAATTTAAGAAATGGTATGCTCCGGAATAATCATTTAAAGATGCTTTTGTGACATGTTGTTATTGTTTTTATTGAATAAAATTTGTTGAAAAAAAAAAAGCCGCAATAATTATGCACCAACCCAATATCTATAGCTATATCTATATCTATCTATCTATCTATCTATCTATCTATCTATCTATCTATCTATCTATCTATCTATCTATCTATCTATAGTATAGTATAGAATAGTTATAGTATAGTAATAGGCATCCGTCAGTCTCGAGACGCTATGGATCTGTGCCCGAAGAAATCGTGTCATCTGTTGATGGTGGTGTAGCGTCTGTTATGGCTGTAAAGGCCTACACGGAAGTGGCGGTCATGCATGCAGCGACTGCGTTTGAAGGAGCTCTCTACCGGCGTTGATGATCTCAATGCTTGCAGCGTTGCCCTGGTCAATTAGTGATTGTGCTTCAGCACACTTCTCCTCCATGGGGTTATTGTGTTCTTTCACATTCGCTTCAAACCAGTCATCTATCATTCTCATCCTCTTTCCAAAGGATCTCAGTGCTGTGCTATGGATGATGTCCTTGAGAATGTCCCATCTTTGTTGAACATTGCCTGCTGGTGGGTCTGCAAGCAGGGCGTCTTCTAATGTCTTGTGGGATGCATCTATTTCAATTGGCTGTTTAGTTGCGGTAGTATTGATGCGCTGCTTGTCCGGTGACTTGGCGCAGTGCATCTTTGTTGGCTGGAGTTTGATATTACAGCAAACCAAGGAGTGGCCTGTGCCACAGTCGGCTCTCTGAAAAGATCGAGTCAGGAGGACATTTCTCAGGTGGTTGCGTCTTGTGATAATCAAATCTAGCTGGTGCCAGTGGCTTGAGCGAGGATGACGCCAGGAGACCTTGTGTTGAGCTTCGGCCTGGAAGTAGGTGTTAGTGACACGTAGTCCATGGAGCATGCAGAGCTCAAGCAGCCGTTGCCCATTTTAGTTCCAGCCCCGTACCGACCCAAACACTCTGGCCAGTAATCATGATCAGCTCCCACTCCGGCGTTGAAGTCATCAAGTAACATCAGCTGTTCTCAATATGGGATCATTTCTATTTTCATAGAGACCTGATTTTAAAACTCATCCTTGGTGTCTTGTGAGGAATAGAGGTTTGGATCATAAGCAGTGAAAATGTTGACAGGCTCATCAGAAGTGTGCGATCGAAGTGAGAGTATCAGCTCTGAGTCGTCACTGTTGAGTTCTACCAACTTCAACCGAGGGTTCTTCACGGCAGAGTCAAAACCAAGATCTCTGACTTCATATATGCCTTTCCCTTGCTAGAAAAATAAGTATAGACTCGTTCACGAAGAGTCCCCGAATCTGAGAGCCTCGTTTCACGGAGTGCTTCAACATCCACTCGGAGTCGAAGTAGTTCGTTATTGACCACTTCTGTCTTGCGTGTGTTGCTGATGTTTTGAAGGTCCTCTGACAGACCAGTTGTCATGGCCCTTTATGTTCCAGCATCCAAGTTTGAATGCTAGTTTTTTTGCGTTGCTTGCTTGCTTGTTCGCTTTTCTTGGTGCAAAGTTTACAGCTTATAATTCAGGAAGTTAGGTTCCCTAAGATCCAGTGGTGGAGCTGGGCTGCGATAGCACCTAACTGGCTGGGGGCTACCCAGGTTGAGGTGGGTGGTAACTATCCAGTGAGGCACAATGGCATATCTCCCTCTGTCGAAAGCAGCCCCTGCCGCCTTACTCTTACGCCAATTATTGCAGGCTTAAAACCGATAGACTGTTGCTTTCCGTGTTTTGCCGTCGTAGTTAGACGGTACTGAAGTTTCCTCTCCAGAGCGCAGGCCTGGGCAGTTTTTCACGTCTCCCCTGTCCACCGCCATCAGTATTATCAAGGGAAGGGCAAGGTCCAATACAATAAGGTACCAGTGGGGCCTCTGGGCCTGCCAGAACGAGGTTGTCAAACTGCCTTAGGGACTCTGGCCCCTGATTTATCCCAGGGGTTTACTCCCGAAACCCCTCTTTTAAGTGGGTATTGTCGCAAGGCAACAGAGCCGTTATTTATCGCTGCTGTCTTAAGCGGGTAAAGGCTAAATAATCAGCATGACTAGTGACGATAATTGCTTATTTGGATGGCCGTTGGCTCTTCAGAGATCATCAGCGCTTTTACAAATCTTGTATTTAATCCTGCAGGGTGCCCAAAAGCACCCTCCTCTCAAAGCACGCTCTGTGAGGTTACCGGTAGGTCACATACAGCCCGACATCTGGACAAGGAAGAGGAAACACAACGGTTTTTTAAGCAGTTTTAGTTGTAGAAGATGAGAGGCTGAAATATACAGAAGCGTCACGTGGTAGCTAATGCTGCTTATTACTAGAGTTATTAGTTTATTTTATATTATTTTGGGTTGTTGACTAAGATCAAAACCTTGTGGCAAACGACTACTCACACGAACTGTTTGGTTTATCTGGTGGTGCTTGGAGGTGAGTAGAATGATTATGGGAAGAACGGGAGCAAGCTGGAAGTTATAGATATCTAGGGAGTGAATTAGAGAACAAAAAACAAACAGAAAAGAAAACAGTATGATTTCTTAAAAAGAGAGTCACGCCAAGCGAACAAGAACCAGCTTTTGTCGTTTATGCATATGATAATATATTTATAGAAAAAGTAAAAAACGAAGATAGGTGTAAGAGCAACACGCAGGTGTATTAGTTTGACGCTCGGGAAAAAATGGAAGTCTTTTATGTTTCGAGCCTACGCTCTTCAACAGAAAGGAATAAGAGGATATAATAAAAAGAGAATGAAAAAAAAAAAACGGAGAGAGAAAAACTGTGTAGAGTTGAGCGGTCCGATATGGTGAATGAGTGGAAAAAAAGAGAGGTTGAATGAAAGGGGGATAATGATGAAAAGAAGTTGAATGAAAGGGAGAAAATAATGGTGATCCCAACGAGCTAAAGTGCTTAAGCATATGTGTTTAAATAAGAATGGTTTGTGTGAATGTGTATATGTTTATGTGTGAACGAAGGTGGAATCTGACGTGCCTGTGTGTGTGCGTGTGTAATGTATGTGTGTGTGTTGTGTGTAGCAGTTGGTGTGTGCAGATGTGTATGTGCGTGTATCATACACACACAACGAGAGATGGGTAAGGGTGGAGCTGGTGCGAGGGGAAAGAGCAGAGGCACGGTCTGCAGATCGTGTCCGAGCAAAGGCTCGGGCAACGGCAGTGTGGATAGTGGTGAGGGGGAATCCACATAGAATGAAATGGTGAACCACAAGTTGAGAGTGAATCTAAAACATCATGGTTGTCACAGCAGAGCCTGCGTAGCCGGAGGAAGTGAGAGTAGGGGATGGAGTGGGTAGGGTTGGAGGAGCAAAAGTTAAGGTAGGTGTATGAGTCAGTGTGTTTGTAGTGGATGGAGGTAGTAAGAGCGGGGCGGTGTATGCTCGCAGAAATGTCGAGTAATCCAACGGAAGAGTTAAAGACAGTGCAGGAGAATTCAAAGACAGGATGGAAGAATTGGATAAAGGAACGGAAGGAGTCCAGTTGTTCGAAGGAAAGTGAGATCACGCCGATACAGTCATTGATATAACAACCGTATATTTCAGGATTGGGACCAGTGAATTGGGAGAACAGATTCGCATAATTGAGGCCCATTTTCGTTCCCATGACCACTCTGTAGACCTGTAAGTGGAACTCACCCACGAACAATAAGCCGTTGAGAGAAATAACAAGTTCGGCCAGATGAAGTGTGGGAGTATCAGGTTGAGGGTTAGGCTGAAGGTCTAGGGTGAGTTTAAGCGCGAGAAGTCCTTCATTATTTGGGATCAACGTATATAAACTTTTAATATTATGAGTGAACAGAAGCTGAGAGGAGCCAGAAGGGAAGAAGAAAAAGTGAAACAGAGGGAGAGCATGGATTACTTAACACTAAAAGAAGAAAGGTTGATGAGAGTGAATGTCTGCCAGTTTCTCTATTTCTCTCTTTCTCTCTCATACATACACAAATTCATATATATGTATGTACACACACACACACACACACACACACACACATACACACACACGCACGCACACACACACGCACATATAATTGCGTATATAAAACTTAAGACAGGAAAATACACTAAGGAACTTGCTTCATTGTATCCCTTCTCTAATGTTCTAATCAACATTGCTATGATTTTCCACAAAATGCCAGAACAGATATGTTGCATACTAGAAGGTTCATAGAATGGACGGGATGTACTTGTCATGGCACAAGTACTATAACGGTTATTGTTTAACAAGTCACACAGACCTCTTCCCTACCCTGTATCATTGTTATTTGGAAGTAATATCTCCTTTGTTCAATTGGTCAACTCCCCTTCGCACTGTGTTGGCTGTGTTTATAAGGTCAACATATGAGATAGGCTACCCACTTTATGGTGAGGCGGTCATGCCTTTGAGCGGGGTGAAAGAAGATGGAATATTGTTAGTTACATAATATAACTAGGGTTGGCGGCGAGCTGGCAGAAACATTAGTACCCCGGGGCAAAAGGCTTAGCGGTGTTTCGTCTGTCCTTATGTTCTGAGTTCCCATTCCGCCGAGGTCGACTTCGCCTTTCATCCTTTCGGGGTAGATAAATTAAGTACCAGTTGCGTACTGGGTTGATCTAATCGACTGGCGCCTCCCCCCAAAATTTCGGGCCTTGTGTCTAGAGTACAAAAGAATATTAAAGGGAGGTTGAAGGGAGTGAATAAAGGCGTGGAAAGCATTGCCTGCCAGTTTCTTTCTTTTTCTCTTTCTCTCTCTCGCACACAGAAATTCATGCAAACACTCAGTCCCCCCCCTCCTCATCACTTGACATCTGGGGTTCACGTTGGCGTGGGTTGGGGAGTTTAGCAGCAGCTGACCAGCCACAGAGTTGCTCAGGTTTGACAGGATCTCTAGGGATGGGTGCCCTTTCTTAGAAAGGGCATCTGTGCATTGTAGTAATGTCTACTTTGGTGAGAAGAACCCACCCTGGCAGCCAGTGACCTCTCCACCTAATGGAATTCTCTATCAGTCAACCACACGCACACACACACACACACACACACACACACACACACACACACACACACACACACACACACACACACACACTCTCTCTCTCTCTCTCTCTCTCACACACACACACACACACACACACGTACACACGCACAAGCACACACATTCACAAAGAAATTTAAAAACTTACCTCGTCTAAAATGGGAATATATTCCTCCTCAGAATGAAAACTCTTTTTCTTCACAGCAAGGTGCAGACAATTATTGCCGTCATTGTCGACAACATTTATGCCTGCTCCACGTGAAATTAATTTCTTTATTATTCCGAGGTGGGCCTCGGAGACGGCTTCAAGCAATGGTGTCATTTTCTTATGGTTCTTGCTATTCAATTTCACTGAAACCTTTGTGGGAGTAAAAATAGAAAATTAGGGTGGATAGCAATGTGTCATAAGAGCCTTCTACTGGGTGATTGATCAAACTGACCACGTATAAGTGATGTTTGTCAATGAAGTCAGCCTTTGTAAGGTCACTCTATAACTTGCTATGGTTACGTGGTAGTGACATGATAATTGAAATTAAGATGTCGTAAACAGATCGTTTCAGCTTAATCTACCTTTATTCCTGACTATAGTAAGTTATAAGGGAAATGAACAAGAGTGAACTCATGAATAGCAAATCGAATCTAGTAAAGAGGAATTATATATGTGATGGATGCCTTTGATATTACTATATTAATAAAGGGTTTACAAAATTGTTGAGGCAGTTAGTGTCCACATCTATAAAATTAATGTACTCACACACATATGTATTGTGAGATACAAATAAGGTAATAATTTATTCTCAAACGCACAAACGCTGATAGAACAGCAGAGATAAGAAAAAATATTCATACAGAGCGGAAAAATACGTCAGCAAACAGACATAAGGCTCGAACTCAGATCCCTTTGACTACCGGTCAAGCGTTTTTCCGATTAAGCTAAACTACCCACTGACAAATTAATCCGCAGTTATAAAGCTACCGAGCAGAACGCTGGGATCTTTTCTAAAACGGGGGCCACATTTTTCATTAATGTTTTACGTAGTGTTTTTGGTACCGAAAGACTTTCAAACTTCGTATACTTATCTATTTTGTGTTATAGAACAGAAAAATATTTTTGTATTCGAATTTATTTCATGTAAAAAATTGTCTTATTTCGATAATTTCAACCAATCACTGACAAGTATTCAGTTGTTTATATTTACTCCTTTGGCTGATTAAGCGATGTAAAGCGTATTTAATCTCCATACCTTCGTTTTATTTGCTTTTTTCATTTTAAATTTGCTTTAACCCTAA